>NW_005843233.1:107927-114151 GCF_000455745.1 Alligator sinensis
CACCCCAGGGAGGCACTCGGAGCCTGGAAGGTGGGCGGGAGCAGGGAGGTGGGCGGCTCAACGCAGGAGCGCCCCCTACTGGCCCGCCACAGAGGTCAGAAAGGTTATTTAAAGCGTCCCTCCATCTTGAAGAGGGTAGACATCTTTGGAAACACAGAACCAAGCTAGGCCTCCAGAGTAAGCTCGGTCAGTCTCTGGATGAACACATTTGTAATCTCCCTGAAATGTAGCCAGTAGTTTAGGATTAAGTGTTCTAGACGCCTATCAAAAGGGCCAAAGGAGCCTATACTGATTTCCTTAAGGCAGATTCCTTTCAATATTCCTTTTGTTTTTTATTCCTTCCCCATGCTCTCCCTCTTTGATCAATAAAGCTATCTGTAATAGTGTGCCTTGCTGTGTGTGCTTAAAAGGATGAGATTAGCCTTATAATTCCCTGTTCTCAGCTAAATAAGGGAGGCTACTTTTAATGTTTCAGGCTATAAGAAGCACCCAGATTTATCCCACTGGGGGCAAGGCAGTGTACCTCAAACTGCACAGAGCCCTACCACAGACCAGAGCCCAGGTGGTGGTAGCAGTTACTCCAGGCTTGCTGGTGTGGTCTAGGAAGGGGGTCAGCTGGATGGATGCACCCCAGGGGAGACACTTGAAGCATGGTTATTGGTCTGGCACAGTAAGGTGGGCATCTCAGTGCAAAGGCACCTCATACTGGCCTGCCACAAACTCCATGGCACTACCTGACCCCCTCACACCAGGCCTTCTCAGAGGCTATCTGGAACAGGAGACTCCCCGGGGTCTCAATCAATGGGTGATGGGAACTCATAGTAGAGGCTGCCAGGATCTAGGCTTAGGCTGCACCTTCCTCCCGCGGGGCCCAAGGACAATGGGGTTGAGTATCAATGCCATGTGGATCACGAGGCCCTGAAGAAGCCCAAGTCCATGTCCAGTGGACAGCTGTGGCTCCAAGGTAGAAGCACACAGGCTGGGCAGCGCAGGGCAAAGTCAGGGTGGTGACACCTAAGGGGATGCAGGAAGTCATGGGCACATCCCCTCCAGTCACCCGGATGGGAAGGGGAAGGTAATGAGTGTACTCAGCCTGAAGGGCCATGGGGATCACGGACTCCCCTCATGGCCCAGTCCCATGCAATAACATATGTGTCTGGAGGAGGGTGTGGAGTGCTCCCAACCCCAGACTGCTTCCTCCAGGTCTGATCCCTTTTCCCATCCCAAGACCCTAGTCCTAGGAACAGGCTTCAGCCTGGAACCTACTCTCCCACGCTGTACTCTGGCAGGTAGGTGCAGCCTATGGCCCTGCCTGCCTCATAGGGAAGCCCAGAGGCTATGGGTTTTCCAGGCAAATGGACCATGGGCCCCTGATGACAAGTCACAGTCTTGTTCTTCTTCTTTTTCAGACTAATCAGAGTCCACCAGAGCCTCAAACAGCTGAGCAGCGAGGCGGCATCTGAGGACAGAGGCAGTGTCACCAGCACCATGTATCTCACACCCACCTGGGGAATGCCACAGCTGGGCTGGGCTGGGCTGGGCTGGGGGATCAGGCTGGGGCTGGGACCTGAGAGCCAGGGTGTCAGTCATTGCTGGGTCATCCCAGGGCCGCCACTGGTGGAGGCTGCTCCTGCTGCCCTGCCTCCACCCACGTTCTGTGCAGTGGGGCTCGGCAAGGAGCCCAGTGGTGTGGGGGCTTTCTTTCACTCTCTTTACATCAGGGCAGCCCCCAGGCTGCCAGAATAAACATGGCAATGTTGACATTCATGCTCTCTGGTCCCTTTCCTTCCCTGGCCTGGCCTGCTCCAAGCCCCTGTTCTGCCCTATGCCAGGTGCTGCACATTGTAGGGAAGGAGAAGTCGGGTCTCTTGGCTGTTTCCTCCTCCTTGCACAACTGCTGGCCCCTTGGCAGTCCTTTCCGGTGACCCCCAGGCAGACTGGCACTTGATGCCATAGTGGCAGCTCCCTACATGTCCCCTCAGCCAGGCTGCTCCCCTGCCTGCTAGCTCCCTCCGGCACACTGGGAGTCCCCAGCCAGGGCAGGGCTGAGGTGGAGGCCAGTCATGCACTGCTTGGCCCCATGAGGGCACAAACTCCCTGTGATGTACTTGGTCAATCCAGGACTGAGGCTGCTGCCCACACATGCAGCCCTCCTCCCTCCTGTGCACCTGCCTTGAGGAACACATGTGGCTGAATCTGGGGCAGGCAGGCATTGCCAGGTAATGGTGCAAGACCCAGAAGGAGGGATGATCCACAGCACACAGCCACCAGCCGGGAGTCAATAGCCATGAGGAAAGCAATGGGGAATGCCCAGGGGCTGCACATAGGATGTGGGGGGAGGGCAGCTGCTGGCCCTGCCGGGATGTGCCTCAGCCCCCCTTGGATAAAGGGGGCTGGGTGAGCTACATTCTCACGTGCAGTGCCAGCACGGAGCATTTGGGGGTCTCAGTGTGAGCAGGTTTTCTGAGAAGCTCCTTCACTGGACAGCTCCGTGCCCTTTCACCCCAGGGCAGAGGGCAGCGTGAGCCTGGCCACAGGGCTGGAGACTGCCCTGATCTGCTTGCTGTGACTTTATGTTGCATCATGTACGAGGAGAGCTGTCCCCAGGGGAGACCAGAGATTTGTCTCTTGGTGCAAGTGCAGCTTCCTGGGCCTGAGGAAGAGTGCGGGTCTGAGAGTCAGATGGGGGAGAAGGAAAAGTCCCAGGGGTCAGAGCAGAGCCCAAGTGAGCACGGAGGGAGCTGGAGGGCACTAGGAAGACAGGCTGTTCTGGAGCAGACTCTGCTGTGCCACCAGGCACATCAGCAGCACTCTGATCCCCCCTCATTAAAAGAGGAAATCCCAATGTCTTCCTGGGAGTTTTTTCTTCTTTTATTTATTTATTTATTTTTTTTTAGTTTCCATATTCCATGCCAAATTAGCCAAATCAAATCCAAATCTGTGAGTCAGTCCAGAATTATAAGTGGCCCTACTACTGGCAAAAATTCTCCACCCCCATCTGGGTCTTCAGATGCTTCCAAATCCTTTGGTGGACATCCTACATGCAGGCCCAAACCCAGAGGCTTTGGGTTTGGATGCCCTTGTGAGTTGCTTGCCCTCAGCCACATGGGCAGCTGCAGGCAGGGATCACACAATTTGATCTCCATCCTTGTCCTGGCAGCTCTTGGGGTAGAGCAGGGAAAGTAGAGCAGGGAAGGGATGGGGGAAGTAAGTCATGGGGGTGGAGGGAGGAGCCAAAGATGAGCGAGTACTTACCTGGCAATAAGTTCTCACCTTCGGCTTCCCCCCCCCTCTACCTTTTGCTTTCCTAATATCTACCTACTTACATTCTCACTGAGACCCTGTCAGGCTTTTACCTTCTCTCATTCCTTGGAGTCCCAACCCAGCAGAGACTCCCTATGCCTGGCTTCCACCCTGTGCACACACTGGAAGGGCATGGAGTGGCATGTGCACTGGCTCTGTGTGGGGCAGGGCTGGCTTCTACTGCAGGCTGGGGCCAGGGCAATGCCAGGCTCTTCCTGACAGTGGTGTTGGGTCATGCTGTGCTCAGGGCAGGTGGCGATGGTGGCACAGGGAGGTGAGCTTGAGGGGGCTATGGTGAATTGTGGGGTGGCTGCAGCCCCTCCATAGTCCCTCTCCCATCACTGCCACCACCTGCCCTGAGTGCAGCATGGCCCAGCCCCCCTCTTCAGGAAGAGCCTGGGGTTGCCCCAGCCCCAACCCATAGCTGCAGACCACCCAACCCCACCCCACCCCACCCCACACATGCCCCCATGACTCCTGGGGTGTGCGCTCCCCAGGCAAGCCACTCATGGCTCAGTCCTGTGCCCCACCTGTGCAGCACCTGCCCCAGCCCCACTACCTGCCTCACTACTGCATGCACACCCCTCCCCACCCCTGCTGCAGTCACCAAAAGCCTGTGGCTGGGCTGCCTTGTAGCTCTACCACTCCCTATGTTTGGGGAGGCTAAGCACCATTAGTCCCCTCCCCCTTTCTGAGGCCCATGGCTTCCGGTGATGAGGTTAGCAAGGTTCAGTGCTTGTTAAAAGGCTACAATGGGTGCTTCTGGAAAGATCTCTTTAAGAATTGGATCTTCTTCTAGTCTGGGTTGCAATTGTTTGAGGGTTCTCCATGTAGGTTCCAGGGAAGGATGATACGTCATAACTAATGGTGTGTGATTTGTGGGGATTTTCTTCCCATGGTATCTGGGTGGCTCTTTCAAAAGTGCAAGCTATCTCTTTGGATGAGTGTCCGTGTTGGCTGAAGGCCCTTTTGAGATTTGTGAGGTGGGGATTACAGGTATTCTCACTGCAAATTCGGTAGTACCAGAGAGCTTGGCTGTATATTACAGCTTACTGCAATTTACAGTAAAGATAAATTTATATATATAAAAGAGGTAAAGTTTTACACACACTGTCACACACACATATATATACACGCACACATATATATACACACACACATATACACAGAGGACAGAGACCTGCATCTGGCCCCGCGCCCTCCCCACACTACTCCAGGTGCAGCCCCACTCCCCCGCACCTCCCATCACTGCTCTGGGTCCTGCCGCACTCCCTATGCAACTGCTTCTCTGGGTCCTTCCTTGCTTCCCTCTCCTCCCACCACCACTCTGGGTCATTCCCTGATTCCCATGCTGCTCTGGGTGATACCCTGCTCCACCCCCTGCCTTCCCACACATTGAGGGGAGCATGGTGGGTGTCTGCATTGTGAGGTTGGCAAGTGGCCACGGGGCATGGTGCAGGGGGTGCTCACTGGTTCTGTGGTGTGGGAAGTGACCCCAGGGTGTGGTGCAGAATGTGCACAGTGGTGTGGTGCATGACCACAGGGAGTTGTGCCGGGAGTGGTCATGGCATGGGGAATGCCTGCTGGCTGCAGCTGCATGGTGCCAGCAGTCCCCCCAGGGGGCGGCGCAGGGCTCGTGAAGGGGTGTGGCGCAGAGAGTGGCCCTGTGGCGTGGAGCAGGGTGCATGGGCGGGGCATGATACATGGCTGCACGGGGTGGGGGGGGGATGCACGGCCACAGGGGGTGGCACCATGAGTGTTCATTGGCTCCTTGGTGCATGACGAGGCCCCAGGGTGTAGCATAGGGTGCATGGGGTGGGGTGGGGTGTGACTGCAGGGAATAGCTCAGGGAGCAGCCACAGCGCAGGAAGCATTCACTGGCTGTGGCCGCATGGAGTGGGCAGTGGCCCTGGGGTGTGGCATGGGGCATGCGAGGGGTATGGCTCAGGGTATGGTGTGGGGAGCACCCAATGACTGTGCCTGCATGGCACAGGGAGCAGCCCCAGGGCATGGTGCAGGGTGTGCAGGGGGTGTGGTGCATGACCCGGGGGAGTAGAGCAGGGAGCAGTCATGGTTCAGGGGTGCAGGGAATGCCTGCTGGCTGTGTGGCAGAGGCAGCAGGCCCAGTGTGTGGCACAGGGTGCATGGAGTGGGGTGCAGGGCATGGTGTGGGGAATACCCGCTGCCTGTGCCTGCATAGTGTAGGGAGTGGTCCTGGCATGTGGCGTTGGGTGTGCAGGGGGGAGTTGCACATCCCCAGCTGGGGGATGGGGGGTGCAGCTACAGGGTGTGACATGTGGAGCAGCCTTGGGGTGTGGCACAGGGCACATGGTGATTGGGGTGTGTGGCTGAACAGGGGGGGCATGGTATGGGGAGCAGCCAGGGAGGAGGGATCACCCACTGGCTGCGGCCACGTGGTGTGAGGCATGATCCTGGGGTGTGGTGCAGGGCACATGGGGTGTAGTGGGTGAGGTGATTCACCCTGCCCCATGGCTGCGTGCTGCAGTGGCTGCCTACCTCCACCCCCCAAACCCACTCCCCACACGGCACCCTGCAGCTGCTATGCCATGCTCTGCCCCATGCACCACAATCCCTGTGCTGCTGTGCACCCCATGGCCACAACCAGAAGGCACTCCCTGTGGCAGAAATGCCACCGTCGGTGCCCCTCTCCAGAGATCTGTCTCAGCCAGCCTGAGAGGCTGCTGTTGAATCCCTCACAGCGGGGATCTCCCACATTGTCTACATGACAAAAGCCTGGCACCTGGGAGGCGATGCTCTGGTCACCTGGGCAGGGGGGAAAGGCCCGGCCCTGTGCGCGGGCCCAGGTAGCCAGGGATGCTTGGGAGATTGGTCGGCTTGTAGCCAGTATTGGCATCTTCGACTGGACCGGCTGCTGAGGTCAGAGAGGTTATTTAAGGGCC
>NW_005843233.1:114796-118139 GCF_000455745.1 Alligator sinensis
GGGAACCCCAGGCTAGCGGGTGTGCTCCGGGGAAGGGGTCGGCCGGACGGGAGGCACCCCAGGGAGGCACTCGGAGCCTGGAAGGTGGTCGGCGCAGGGAGGTGGGTGGCTCAACGCAGGAGCGCCCCCTAATGGCCCGCCACACTCCCTATGTGGGTCGGGTGTGGGTTCAGCCTGCACGGGTGGAGCATGCAGTGCTTGTACAGGGTGCTGAACTGGAAGTGGTCAGGGGGGCGTGCCCCGTCTCGTGGCCACGTGCTTCAGTGCTTCAGTGGCATGTGCTATCCATGCCCCCTCCACACCTTCTCCCCGTTCAGCACCTTGCAGCTGCATGCCATGCCCCCCCAGCCCCCGTGTGCCAGATACCATGCCCTCTGCACACCTCTACCCTGCCACACACTCTGGATGCTCTCCACATGCTTCTTCCCACAGTGGGGAGCACATCCTGACCCCAACTGCCTCCACCTCCACCTGTATGTTTCTGTCTTTAGGCTCCAGGTTAGGCAACCAACCCGGGTCCCATGGTTTGGGGAGCACTGCAGGGTGGGGCAGAGCAGTGGTGGTGCAGATCTGGGTGGAGTGGTGTGATGCTGGGTGGAGCAGCAGCTCCACATCCAGATGCTCGCTAACCCCCCTCCCCCCACCACCAGCAAGCTAACTGCAAAATTCAGGAAGGTGGCAGTCTACTTCCACAGGAGCATCAAGGGAGGCAAGATGCTGCAGCAGAAACAACAAGAGCTGAACATCCCGCAGCACAAAATCATGCAGGATGTGGAGACTTGGTGGAGCTCCACATACCTGATGCTCAAGAGACTGGTGAAGCAACAGAAACACCCTTGCTTAGGGAAATCAGGATCAGCGGCACCCTGAACAAAATTGAGTGGGATACCATCTCCCAGATCTTGGTGGTCCTCAAGCCCTTCCTTGAAGCCACTGAGAGCCTCAGTTTTGCTGATGCCCTCCTTAGCCAAGTGATCCCCATAGCGAAGGAACTTCAGAGCCAAAAGGAGAGCTTCCAGGGGTTGAATGTCCCTTGCTGGGGCAAGCAACTGTCACCAGACGTGCAGGCACTGGTGTGGCAGCTGAAGAAGGGCATCAGGAAATGGCTGGATCATTTGAGGTCTAGTACAGTCCACGTGCTGGCTGTCATGTGTGACCCAAGGGTGAAGGGCACCATATGTGGCAGCCAAACGCTGAATCAGTGGACGGATGTGCTGGTAAAGAAAGTCAGGGAGGCAGAGCGGCGGAGGCGGGGGGACGTGGAACAGGGGGATCCACTGTCTCATGCTAGCACCCCACCCACAAGCCCAGATCCACCAGACCCCAGCATCAGGCAGGTAGCGCTCACACCTTGGTGACTGCTTATCTAGCCCAGGACATGGAGCTGCAGCTGTGTGACCCCTTGGCCTACTGGGCAAGCTGCAGCCAGGTGTGGCCTGATCTGGCCACAGTTGCCCATGAGCTTATCTGCCTGGGATGCCAGCTTTTGTGTTGAAAAACCCTTTGTCAGGCTAAGGAAGTGCCTGCAGCTGGTGTGTCTCCTGGCCCTGGATGGAAGGAATAGTAAAGCAGCCAGAGGCTCCCCCTTGGTCCTTGGCAGGCCTTGACACCCAGAGCACACACATGCCTGTGTGTAGCCTCCAATCCAACAGGCCTATTTGGTAAACTGGTTCATGGGCTTTAGCCCACTAATTCACTGTGGGCCACCAGTGGTGGGAGGAAAACCAAGAGACCAACTGATTCCACGAGACAAAAAATGACAAAAGGGAATGTGTGCGCAAGGCAGAGGGTCAAAAGAAGTGCTCCCTTGGGAGACACCAATTAGAGAACCCCAGCTACTGCCCACTGGCCCTCAAATGCAGCCGGAGAGCTGGTGACTACTGCCCAGTGGTACTCTGCTCAGAGATGGGACTGGATCATGCCCAGGAAGACAGCTCCACAGTTGCTGGGGACCCTCCCAGCCAGATCTTCCTTCCTGATGACCCAAATTGCCAGTCTGGCAAGGGCAAGGAGGTGGTTGACCAAGAGGTCCAAGGCCTTGACCTATTTGGTGACTAAAGGCTGTGGGGCTAGCCCACTACAGACTTGTGGCTGCCATCTAAGGGCAGCGATGAGACCTAAGGCCATCAACTGAATGCTGGAGACAACAAATGAAAAAACAGGGCATGCTCGTGAGTTCATAGGGACACAACAAGTGCATCCTGGGGGGAAACCAAGCAGAGTGGTGCCCTGGCCAGTGCCTACCAGCTCTCAAAAGCAACTAGACAGCCAGTGGCTACTGCCCAGTGGTACTTTGCCTGGATGAAGGAATGAAGAAGACCCAGGAAAAAGGTCCCACAGTCCCCAGGGACCCTCCTGGCCAGAGCCTCCCTCCTGGTCAGCCAGATGGCCAACTTGGCCATGGCCAGGAGGAGGTTGACCAGGAGGTCCCGGGACTTGGTCGGGCCATGGATGGGGAGTACAAAAAGAAACAGGTGTGGGGAAAAGTGCAGCCAGAACCTCAGCAGGAGGAGGTGCAGGGCTGCAACCTGGCAACTCCTATCCAACAGTAGCACGTGTGCATGTGTGTGGGAGGGGGGGCGGGTCAGACACTCAGTGTGTGTCTGGATGTGTATGAATGAAATCAGGCACTCTGTGTGTGTATGTGTACGTATGTGCACATGTGTGCATGTAAATGAGCTCAGGCACCCTGTGTCTGTGTGTGTCTGTGAGAGAAGGCACTGACTATATGTGTGTGACAGATGAGGACAGGTGTGTATATGTGTGTGTGTTTGTATGAGACAGAGATCAAGCACTGTGTGTACATGCCCACATCTGTGTGTGTGTGAGATCAGGCGCTGTGTGTGTGTATGTGTATGTGAATGCATGAGAGCAGGCAGTGTGTGTGTGTATGTGAAAGAGAGAGAGAGAGAGAGAGAGCGATCAGGCACACTGTACCATGGGCGACTGTGGCAGTGGCGGGGGGGGTCCCTCTGTGACTGATTGTGATCAACTGGAAGCACTTCTCCTGGTGCCCCCACTCCTCAGCCGGTGCTCTCAGGAAGTTGGACTGAGCTCTCGGGAGAGCACCAGCGCTCTCGCCTGCCCTCACGCTCATCACCTAAGCGAGGAACGCTGACTGTCGAGCGGTGCACCAGTGCTCTCAGGGGGTGTTCGTGCACCCGCTACATCTCACCAGTGCTCTGTGCATCTGTGTGCATGTGTATGAGTGAGTAAGATCAGGAAGTGGGGGTGTGAGGTCAGGCACTCTGTGCATGCATGTGTGTGTGTGTACATGCACATGAGTGATATGGCACCTTGTGTGCATGTGTATATGATCAAGAAGTGTGCGTCTGTGTGTGCT
>NW_005843233.1:126066-127331 GCF_000455745.1 Alligator sinensis
CGGGAACCCCAGGCTAGCGGGTGTGCTCCAGGGAAGGGGTCGGCCGGACGGGAGGCACCCCAGGGAGGCACTTGGAGCCTGGAAGTTGGGCGGGCGCAGGGAGGTGGGCGGCTCAACACAGGAGCGCCCCCTACGGGCCCGCCACACCGACCCCCTGCTGGAGACCAGCAACAGCAGGGACACCCGCTCCATGGTGGGGTAATGTGGGCAGGGGCACAGGGATGTGAGCACATGGCTGAGGCCACCAGGAAGGAGTAGAAAGGTAAAGTCCCCTCTAGGATGGTCCTGATTAGTCTTGGCCTGGGGCTGCTCATGGCTGCACGCCAACCCCTATCCCACCCCAGACAGTGCCCTGGTGCAGGGCCCTTAACAGCTCATCTCTCTAAGATGGGAGAGACTCTTGTAGAGGGAGACACCACAACCTGACAGTGCAAGGACAGGTGGGGGAGCAGGAAAAGACTGGACAGGGCCTGGGGGAGATCCCCCTTCCCCTCCGGCCAAGGGTCCTGGGACACTGAGAATTGGAGGAGGTTATGGACCGGAGCCCAAAGTGCACACGGCCCCTCCTGCTGTGCACTTTTCCCATGCCTGGGGGCTGCAGGTCTGGGCTGCTGAGGAGCACGGAAGTCCTGGGAGCAGACCCCAGACAGGGACCATGAGGGGCCAGGATTCCCAGGGCCCCCAGCCCTGAGCCTGCCCCCTGGGCAGGTGAAACCCCGGGCTGACTCTCCCTTCCACTCATCAGAGCCACGGGGCTGTAGAGAAGGGCAAGAGCTGGGCCAGGCCCTGGTCCCAGACCCATTTCAGCTCCTGGCACAGGATGGAGCCCCTTTGGGTTGATCCTAGCCTGGGGCCTGGCTCCTTCCCAAGGGAAAGTGAAAGCCAGAGAGGAGCTGCTGGGAATCCATTTTAGCTTCAGGGACAAGGACTCTGGCAGGACAGGAGGGAAAGATGCAGCCCAGGGTGCAGTGCCTGGGCAGCCTGCTCCTTCCCATGGCTCTGCTCCTTTCTCCCCTCTTCCCTGCCCCACGGGGTAAGTCCCAGTCCCACTGCTCCCCTGGTGCGGGTGTGGGGGCACCCAGGGGCTGGGGCAGGTGTGCAGCCCTGGGGCAGCCTGGCCAAAACCCGAACGTGTGGGTGAGGGAGAGGGGGAAGACACTGTGTGTCACAGTTCAGTGTGTGGGGGTGAAGTCCCGTCGCCCCGAGTGCAGCAGACCCCTGCCCCCCCAGCCCCGCATCCCTCTGGCACCAGGTCTACTTAGCGG
>NW_005843233.1:128191-133419 GCF_000455745.1 Alligator sinensis
CAGCCGTGGCTGACGCCGAGACCTCCCTCCTGTGCCACGTCGGGAGGTTCTTCCCCGTGGATGTTGACATGGCGTGGCTGAGAGACGGGCAGGTCCTGAAGGGCTCCACCCGCTCCAGCCCCCAGAGGAACGCGGACGGGACCTTCAACCTCACCCTGACCTACACCTTCACCCCCACCCTCAGCGATGCTGGCAGTGTCTTCTCCTGCCGTGTCCGCCATGCGGCACTAGAGCAGCTGCAGCAGGAGGACATCCCCCTGGACATCCTAGGTGAGAGTCCAAGCTGGGACCTGCCTCCTTCCCTGACTCTAGACATGGAAGCAGTTCCCTTTCCTTTCCTGGAGGTAGCACAGAGGTGCTCCAGGCCAGTGTTCAGGCAGTGCTAAGCTGAAGACCAGCATGGTGTGGGGCTGCATTAGCCAGTGGCAATGCTCCTTCCCTCGTGAAGGAGCTGAAGCACCAAGGAGCAGAGGTACACAGTCCTGGAGGGGCCTCCTGGGCTGCTGTGTCCAGGCCTCTGTGTTCCTAGTGCATGGCCGGCCCCAGCGATCCCCAGCATCCCAAAGCAAACCCTGGTCCATGACTGTGAGGGCAGCAGCTGGGGCATAAATGATGCCAGGCCATGCACCAGAAGTAGCTGCAGGGGAGATGAGGCCCTGCACATGCCCTGCCCCTGCAGCCAGAGTGAGGAGGGGATTCAGGGTGGGGGCTGGCTCAGGGGTCTCCAGCAAGACCCTGCACCCTCCAGAATACTCCCACAGGATGAGCTGTGCCTTGTTCTCTCCTCCCTCTACCATGCACAGAAGCAGATAAGACTGGCACCATGGTTGGTGCCATCCTGGGGATCCTGATTGGAGCAGGAGCTGCAGCCGCTACAGCCATTTACTTCTGGAGGAAGAGAAAAAGAGGTAGAGCGGGAAGATGCTGCTGGGCTGCAGGGTCACAGAGGGAGGGGATGGGCCAGAGAGGGCAGAGGGCGGCAGTGACAGAGTAGGGACATGTGGGGGTGGAGAGGATACGTCTGTGATTCCCAACCAGACTGGAACCCACACTTGACAGGTTTCCCAGGTGATCAGAGCTGGAGGAGGGACCACCACCACGTTACTTATTGAAGAAAATGGGAAAAGATAGAGTGGGAAGATGTGGTTTGGCTGCAGAGTCACAGAGGCAGGGGTGGGCAGCGAGGGTGGAGGGCAAACACAATGGAGCAGGAACACAGTGTCATGGCCAGGCTTTTCCCACAGGAAGTACTGCCCTACCCCAGGCAGGTTTCATCCCATGGTTCCCTGCCCAGGGCTCAGAGTGGACATGTCCCCAGGATGATCCCAGGATGACTCATGTCCTGTGTGTTTGTTGCTTGGCCCCCAGGCTGGGTGGTCTCCTACAATGTCGCAGAGGTGCAGGGGCCGGAGCGGTGCCTGCTGGGCCAGGAGGTGACCCTGCGCTGCTCCATGGAGGGGACGTTCCCTGAGGACGTGGCTGTGACATGGGAGAGGATCCACAGCGAGGACAGGACGGTGCCTGAGAGCGCTGGGGACCAGGAGAGCCCCGAGCACCAGCCGCTGCTCCCCGCCCTCCCCCCGGGCTGGAGAGTGACCCCCCAGCCCCTGCTCCCCGCCCTCCCCCCGGGCTGGAGAGTGACCGAGGAGAGAGCTGGGACCCGCCTCACGTCCTCCCTGACCTTCACCCCCACGCTGCAGGACGACGGGGCGCGGGTCCGGTGCGTCTTCCTCCACGAGGCCAAACGGATCAGAGAGGAGCGAGTGTCCCCGGAGATCCGGGTGTGGGGTGAGTGCCCAGCGCCCCAATACCACCTCTGAGTGTGGTCAGAGACTGCTGCTGTCATGGAGGGATGGGACTGAGAATGAGACAGCTCCTGGGGGTGGGCAGGTCTCACCCACCCCACCCCACATAGCTCCCAGGGGGGCCCAGCCATCCATCACTGCCAAGTAGGATCCCAGCAGTCTCTTGCACTGACACCCCCACTATCCCCCCAGCCCGGCCGCAGCTGTCTGAGATCCAGGTGTTGCCAGAATGGGACCCCCGCGACAAGGTGCCGTTTGCTGTCCAGCTCCACAACTTCTACCCCAGGGAGGTGCCCCCGATCCAGTGGAGCTGGGACGGGGCCGAGAGCTGGAGGGAAGACCCCGCGCAGATAGACAGGAACGCAGGCGGCACGTTCACCGCGACGAGCGTCTGGAGAGTGCCCAGCCGGAGCCCGACCCGGCCGGAGCTGCGAGTGCAAGTGTGCGTCCAGCACGGCCCCGGAGAGCCCCCGATGGAGATGAAGCGCAGCCTGAGTGCCGCGGGTGAGAAGGGGCCGTGTCCTGGGGTCCCAGCCCCGCTGCAGGGGTGTGGGGTCTGTGTGGTGTGTGAGGGGCCGGGGAGCAGCCCCTGCCAGGCCGCGGCTCCCCTGACGGGGCCTGTCCCTGCCTCTGCCTGTTCCCTTCCCCAGGTGTCCTGCGGCCCCCGGACATGTCCAAAATCTCCCAGACTGAGTCCATGGACAAGGGGAAGGGAGTCATCCTGAGCTGCTGCATCACGGGGCATTTCCCGGGGGAGCTGAGCGTGACCTGGCTGCGGAGGGGCAAGGGGGAGGACACTGCTGTGATCCTGCGCGACTCAGAAGAGTGGAGGGTGGAGCCCGGCACGGCCGTCCTGGCACGGGACGGGAAGAGCTTCCAGCAGGAGACCAGACTCATCCTCTTAACTTCCAAAGACCAGGGGTCAGAGTACATCTGCCGCGTGGGACACCTCGCCCTGGAGACCGCCATTGAGAGGAGCAGCAGTAAGCAGTAGGGGACGGGACAGGCCCAGCACCTGTTCTGGGATAAGGGGCCTTATCATAGGCCCCGCTCTGGTTTTGGTCGTGGTCGGTCCATAGGGGAGCTGACCTGCCTGTTGCTTGGCCCAGCCCAGAGGGAATGTGACCCCCTTGACCCTGCCTGACCCCTCTCTCCAGGCCCTCAAGGAAGCTGTCTGAGGCAGGAGGTGCCAGGTGCTGCACTGGCTGGATGAGGGAAGCCCACAGCAGAGGCTGCCAGGAGCTGGGCTCATGCCAGTTGGGATGGGGAGTGCCTGGGGACAGGGGCTGCCCACTGACCTGCCACTCCCACATATTGCAGCCTCAAGAGGCCTTTGGCCCCTATTTCCTGCCTCTGGGTCTCAGTTGTAGGGGGCAATTTCTGTGCCATTTGGGAACTTCCCCCTCCCAGTCAGCCTGTGCAGGCAGGGGAAGGCATCGAGTGTTCTCAGTGCCTGGGGCTGTGGGGTATGTGGGCTCCTGTCATGGCGGAGAGATCCTTGCAGTGACCTGTATGTCAACTACAGCTCCCAACCCCGGCCTGACTTCCCCAGCTCCATTATCTCTCCCAGCCCCAGGCTCCACTTCCTGAGGAGCAGGCTTCATCCTGGCACTGGCACTGGCACTGGTGCTCCCCCCATGCCCCAGCAGCAGATGCAGACTATGGTCCTACTGGACCCCCAGGAAGTCCACAGGCTCCAACTCTGCTGGGTAAATGGACCCACGGGCCCCAGACAGCAAGTCACGGGCTTGTTCTGCTTGTTTTCTAGGCCATTAAGCATCCGCCAGAGCCACAAACAGCTGTGGAGAGAGGAGGCAGCCAAGTATAGAGGCAGCATCGCTGGCACCACATCTCATGATCCCACCCAGGCTATGCCAGGGATGGTGCCCATGGCTGGGGTGGGTTGGGCTGAGGGATCAGGCTGGGGCTGGGACACAAGGCCAAGGGTTGGGTCATATCCAGGGCTCTGCTGAAGGAGGTTGCTCCTGCTGTCCTCCCTCCCACATGTGGGCTGTGCAGTGGGGCTGAGCAGAGAGCCCATGGGTGGGAGGTTTCTCTCGCTCTCTGCCCATAGGGGCCCAGCCCCATGTGGCCTAAGGGCTACCAAAATAAAGATAATAGTGCTAATGCTCACTCGCGCATGTCTCCTTCATCTCGGGCCTGGCTGCTGACACGTCAGCTGGAGCTCAGGCCCTGCTGTCCCTGTGCTGGGTGCCGCAATTGCAGGGAAAGGGAAGCTCTGGGTTCCTCCCTCCTCCTTCCACGGCTGCCAGCCCCTTGGCAGTCTTCCCCAACAGCCCCCAGAGCATGATGGTACTCGGCGCTGTAGCGGCAGCTCTGTGTTGGACCCTGCCAGGCAGGTACCAGCCCTCAGCAAACGGAGAGTGTCCAGCTGGGGCAGGGCAGGGGCGGACGGCCGTGAGCACAAGAGGCAAAGTCTGGGTCAAACACAGCTTGACCTCGAGAGGGCACAGAGGCCCTTGTCACATATCCAGTCAGTCGAGGGCTGAAGCTGCTGCCCACACACACAACCCTCCTCCCTGCCATGCACCATCCCTGGGGGATGCCCGTAACTGAATCTGGGACACGTGGGTTCTTCCAGGTGGTGTCGGGCCCAGTGGGAGGGATGAGCCACAGCACACAGCCACCAGCCAGGAGCCCCCAGCCACGAGGAATGCACTGAGGTATGCCCAGGGTCTGGACATGGGAACATGGAGGATGTGGCCCTGCCAGGATCTGCCTCAGCCCCTGAGACAAAGTAGGCTGCATGGGCTGGATCCAAATGCCCCTTTTGGAGGGAAGGAGAAGCCCCAGTGGGGAGCGCTTTCGTGGCTCAGCATGCACAGACTTTGCTCTAAGCAGTGTCGCACATGGCTTCTTGGCATCTAGCCACTCACCGTGTCCCAGCACAGGAAAACCAGCCAAAATAAACCCCACTTTCAATGGGGAACATCCAGGCAACCAACCCCCTGCACAATCTTCCCACTCAAAGCCAGAGGTGCCCTTGGGAAGCAGCCCCAGGAGGGCAAGAATTTCAGTGCTGATGTTTGTGTGAAATCTCCCATCTAGGAGCGGGCTCTGACCCAGGTTTTGTGGCTCTGTCCTGGCATGGCCATTGCCAGCAGACACCGCTGAGGCCTAGCACAGGGCAGTCTTGAAGGGGCGAATGGGTAACCCTTGGCATGTTGTACTACCCATAGTTGTGTCCAGATGTTCAGGACCTGGACGCTACAGCTAAACCTTTGGGCCCTTGCAGATGGAGGTTTCCCCTCAGACCAAGCCTCCCTGGGTCTCAGGCCACACAAGCATCCTCCCTTGCTGCATCTCTTTCCCCCAAGTGACAGTTGCAGCACAGTCCTTTCCCTGGCCACTTCTATGGGGTTTATCCCACTCTTTTACCAACCCAAATTTTCCAAACCCAGC
>NW_005843233.1:133429-139899 GCF_000455745.1 Alligator sinensis
TGGGGCTCCCTGGGGCTACATCCCCACCCAAAGAGGTTTGTGAAGTTGGGTCACAAGCTCCAAGGGCTCGTTCCAGGGGCTGCTCTCTCTTGCTCAACCCTCTGACTCTGCACAGGCACCCGGCCACTCACCAAGACTTCAGTAGGCCCCCTCAGGTGGGACCGCACTGCCGGCTGCCCCCACCCTCCTCACTCAGTGGCACTTCTACCACCCTGGGGGTGGGGGGAGCACCCAGGTTGAGGGGAGCACCCAACCCAGATCTCCCTAGGCTCCCAAACTGATTTTTGAATCTTGAATCACACCAGACTACCAGTATATAAAACTGTGCCCTAAAAACAGGTCTTATGACCCTTGTGGTTCACTTGACAGACCAAAACCCATCACACCTTTACAGTTACACCATTGTTAGTCCCGTTACTAAGACTGCACTGTGCACCCAGTCTCCCAGCACCCAGCCGGGCTGGACTGAGCAGGGGGATCAGAAGCTGGTGGGTTGTGATTCCTCCAGCTCTGATCTTGTCTCCCCACTGGAGACCCCACATCCCAAGGAACAGGATTCAGCCTGGCCCCTGCATGCCCCCCATATCCCCGTAGGTGGGTGCAGACTGTAGCCCTGCCTAGCTGTGATGGGTGCTTAGTGCACCTATCACTTTAAGAGAAGGGGCTGCTCTAAAAGTGTGCTGCACATGTGGAAGGGCCCAATTAGGGAATCACATGACCAGAAAGGGTGGGGCTTAAGACATATAAGCCTAGGCCCTGACCTGGTCAGGCAAGTCTAACCCTGAGAGCTGCAGGGAGAAGAGGCCCTTAGCAGCAGGGCCACAGCCAGGCTCCTGCCACAGCATCTGGGCTGGGGCAAGCACTGATGGTTTGTGCAGGGACCAATTGGAGGCCAGAAAGTCTCAGCTGGCCCAGAGAGAGAAAGAGGAGTCAAAGGAACAGAGGGTCTGGGGCTTGGAGGGGGAGAGCCTGAGCCCAGGAGGGGCTGAGTAGAAAGGGCCTGGGCTTGAAGCCCATCAAAGGTAGAGATGGAAGTGCCTAGAGGAGAGCGAGTGTAAGCAAGACCTGGGAGTAAGGACAAGCCTGGGCAAGGAGCAGAAAGTGAGGCCAGAGGGCTCAGAGCCTACAGAGGGGCATGTGTTAGCAGGATTAGAGAGCCCAGAGGTCAGGAGCCCAGAAAGGGTGAGTGTGAACCGGGCCAGGGAATATGAAGATCTCATGGGCCCATGATCCTGAAGAAAGGGCCAAAGGCTGAGGAGGGCCACAGCCAGAGACTGGTGGGGCCAGAGGATCCTAGGAGTCTCAACTGCCCTAGGAACAGGGGCAGGGCCCAAAGAGAGGTCACAGCTGGGGACCAATGGGACCAAGGAGCCCATAGTGCAAGAGAGGCAAGGACTGGGGCTGGGAGTACATAGCCCAGGATGGGAGTGGGACAATAGGAAGGAGTATCATCTGTGAGGCATTGGCATGGTCGGAGTCACATAATTGCCTCCTAAGGCCACAGACCCCTGTGCTTACAAGTGCAAGGTCAAGCTGGGGAAGCCCTGGGGCAGCCTCCCCTTATCTAGAAGCCAAGACATCCAGGTGCAGTGGGCGAGGGATGGGGGACTTCCCAAAGATGAGATGGATAAGGCTTAAGGGGCTCCAAGGAGTAACAGTCACCCCCTGGAGCAGACCCCATTACACCGGCTCATGATGAAGCCCAGCGGCTCAAATCCTGTCTGGCGACTCAACCTGCATGCCCCTGATGGCAAATCACAGACTCATTTCCCTTATCTTCTAGGTCAAAGTCCTCCAAAGCCTCCAAGAGCTGAGGAGGGAGGAGGCAGCTGAAGACATAGGCAATGTCACCAGCACTGCATCTCTGCCCTCACCCATGAAATGCCATGGATGGTTCCCATAGCTGGGCTGGGCTGTGAAATCAGGCTGGGGCTGGGATGCAGGGCCCACTATCTGGTTCATGGCTAGGTCCTTGCTGGGTCATGACCGCGCTTCCACTGGTGTAGGCTCCTCCTGCCGTCCTGCCTCCCACATGTGGTCTGTGTTTGATGGGGCAGGGCAGGAAGCTCAGGTGTGGGGGACAACTCTTGCTCTCTGTTCATGGGGGCCCAGTCCCATGTGGCCCCCGGGCTGCCAGAATAAAGGTAACAGTGCTGACAATCACCCGCTTCCCTGAGTGGATTTAGGAGCTAGCTGGACAGTTCTAAAACCTGCTGGGCCTCAGTATGGAGCTACCCCCGGTACCCTGTAACATCTCCTCTCTGGACCTCTATTCAGGCTTCTTCTCCCTGGCCCTCCCTTCCCTTACTTCTTAGCCTCTTGTGAGCTAAGATCAAGTGTAGGGAGTCCCTTTAGTCTGGGATGGAGGATGCCTGCCTGTAGTAACTGGGGCATCCAAACCCCAAGACCTCTGGGCTTGGGCCTGCACATAGAATGCTTGCCAATGGATTTGGGAGTATCTGAAGTCACCGGGTAATAGGTGTGGGATGGAGGATACTTGCTGGTTGTATGCCATACATGGTGTTTGGAACAATGGAGTTCTGCCTGCTCAATCAATATGTTTTTGCCATGATTGAGTTCTGCTCAGTTGATATGATTTGGAACTGATTTGGCTAATTTGTTCTGGAACATGAAATATATTATTCAAAAGAAATAAAATCTCCTCCCTGGCCCCTGCTGATAGGTCTCAGGCCAGCTCCTTCTCACCTCTTTGCACTACCCCAGGTGCAGCACTGGCCTTTTCACCTACCCCACAGCAAAGTGGAGGAGCAAGGAGTCAGGGCAGGGACTGGAACCCAAGTGTCCTTGGCTCTGTGCTCTGTGAACACCTTGGCACTCTGGAGATGCAGAGAAGCAGCTGCCAGTGCCCCAGAGCCCCGGGTTAGGAGACCTGGGTCCCAGCTCTGCCTCTCCATGGCACTGGGTGCCTCCCATTCTTGCTGAGCAGTGGGGGAGACCCAGGGTTTATGAATGCCATTGCTTGGGCTTTCCACTGCTTGCCCCCCCAGTTCCCCAATGGGGCCCAAAGCCTGAGGGTCTTGGGCAATGGTGCAACCAGGCTCTGTCTCTCTCTCTGCTGGGCCCAGCATTCACTGCCAGCTCAGTCCCCTTGCTCCCTTGCTGCAATGGGATGGGGCCACTGGAGCACCATGGGCTAGGGCTTGGGGGATCTCTCCTCCTTACCCTTCTGCTTGGGGCATGACAACCCTGCCCACCCTCTGTGCCACCAGATTGTTTCTCCACTCCCCCATTACCCCTTGTAGCACTGGGCAGAGGTTTCCCCACATGGCCTGGCCTGGCCCCCAAGCTTGGGGCTTTGCCACCAGTTGGAGCAACTGCTTCAGGGAACCCAGTGAAGGGGCAACATCTCTGCCTCTCTGAGCTGCTCTGCGGGGACAAAGACAGGGACAGGGAGGGAACAGGGGACTGATAGACACAGACAGTGCATGTGGCTTCCAGGACAGTGGCTGCTGGGCTAAGGGGCCTCCAGGATGAAGCTGCAGGGTCTTGTGTTTAGGCTGAATAGTGCATCCTGTTTTGGGAGAGGAATATGCAATGGGCTCATCTAGAATATGAACCCAGGACCTCTGTACCCTAAGTCGGATCATACCCCTAGACCAATCATGGGACTTAACTAGTTAATTAACTAGTTAAAAATTTAAAGAAAAGACTAACTTTAAACTTTAACTAGTTAATTTTTTCAATTGTCAACTTTTAACTTTAACTAGCTTGAAAAAAAGGTTAACTTTAACATTTTTAAAGTATAATTTAAAAGCTAAAAAATTTGAAATCCGGCTTTCCCAGAGTTTTTCCTGACACAACCACTCCCTAGGACAGGGGTGTCCAACGTTTTTGAATGTGGGGCCGGATCATGAACTTTTTATCACCCAGTGGGCCGGTGAGCCATATTCAAAGACCTCACAGGAAGCGGTATCACATCAGGAAGTGATGTCATGTGCCAATTGACACCAATGAAGCTGCAGGAAGTGACAATGAAATGGGTCTGGAAATGTGGTTTAAAATCCAATATAAAAACAATATAAAAGCAAAAATGAAATAATACCAAACACTTGACTAAAATAAACACTTTTGCTTCTACTCATCTCTCAATGAATGAAAGAAGCACAATGCAAGTCGACAGATCAAATGTGGAAAAGCTATGAGCCACAGTAGAAGCTAATCAAAGCAAAAAAAATATAGATTTCATAGACATTAGGGCTAGAAGAGACCTCGGAAGATCATCGAGTCCAGCCCCCTGCCCAAAAGGGCAGGAAGTCATTTGGGGTCATAGGATCCCAGCAAGATAAGCATCCAGTTTGCTCTTGAAGGTGTTCAACGTAGGTGCTTGAACCACCTCCGGTGGCAGGCTGTTCCAGACTTTGGGGGCTCAGACAGTAAAGAAATTCTTCCTTATGTCCAGCCTAAAACGGTCTTGTAGTAGTTTATGACCGTTCCACCTAGTTGTCATCCCTTGGGGCGCTCTGGTGAACAAATGTTCCCCCAGATACTGGTGGTCACCCCTGATAAACTTGTAGGTGGCCATCAGATCACCCCTGAGCCTGCGCTTTTCCAGGCTAAAGAACCCCAGGGCTCTCAGCCTGTCATCGTAGGGTCTGCTTCCCTGACCTCTGATCATGCGCGTGGCTCTTCTCTGCACTCTCTCAAGCTTCTCCACATCCTTTTTGAATTGTGGAGCCCAAAACTGGATGCAGTACTCCAGCTGCGGCCTCACTAAGGCCGAGTACAGGGGGAGAATGACGTCCCGGGATTTTCATCATTTTTTTTTGTTTTTGCAGATTTTTCTTCTGTATTGACTTCAGCAGTTTCAGCTTCTGCCTTTCATTTCAGAACAGTACCTTTTAGCAATAAATACCAATCCATTTTCATCCTGTAATAGCATGAAAAATATTGAACTCACCAGCAGAATAAGCTGTACTGCACAAATGTTTCTTGCTAAGTGGGTACTTTACATAGGTTTTTCACCAGTTCCAAGGGACGCCCCTGCCCATTATGGGACAGGAAGGCCTGGGTGAGGGAGATTCCTTACCCTCCATTAATGCTGACCTCAGGAAGGAACATCTTGAGAGGCTGGACACCTTCAAGTCATTCGACCCTGACAGTTTACACCCCAGGGTACTCAAGGAGCTGGCAAGCATCATAGCTCAGCCCCTGGCACGGATCTTTGAGAACTCCTGGTGCTCTGGTGAAGTGCCCGAAAATTAGAAGGAGGCCAATGTGGTGCCTATCTTCAAGAAAGGGAGAAAAATGGATCCGGCAAACTACAGGCCCATCAGCCTGACCTCTATCACAGGGAAGGTCTTAGAAAAGGTTATCAAAGAGACCATTCTTAACAGACTGGCCAATGGCCGCATCCTGAGGGATAGCCAGCATGGGTTTGTTGCGGGTAGGTCTTGCTTGACCAATCTCATTTCCTTCTACGACCAGGTGACCTATCACCTGGACAAGGGAGAAGAGATTGATGTCATATATCTTGACTTCAAAAAAGCCTTCGATCTGGTGTCCCATGATCGCCTCTTGGAGAAACTGGCCAATTGTCGCCTTGGGCCCTCCACGATCCACTGGCTGGAAAATTGGCTCCGGGGTCGGACCCAGAGGGTAGTAATCGATGGAAGTCACTCATCGTGGTGTCCTGTGACCAGTGGGGTCCCCCAAGGCTCTGTCCTTGGACCCATACTGTTCAACATCTTCATTAATGATGTGGACACTGGAGTCAGAAGCGATCAGAACTGGCCAAGTTCGCCGATGACACCAACCTTTGGGGCAAAGCATCCACACCAGAAGACAGGCAGGTTATCCAGGCTGACCTGGACAGGCTCAGCAAGTGGGCGGACGAGAATCTGATGGTGTTCAACGCCGATAAATGCAAGGTTCTCCACCTTGGGAAAAAAAACCCGCAGCATCCTTATAGGCTCGGCAGTGCTATGTTGGCTAGCACTATGGAAGAAAGAGACTTGGGGGTCATCATTGACCACAAGATGAACATGAGCCTGCAATGCGATGCGGCGGCTAGTAAAGCGACCAAAACGCTGGCTTGCATCCATAGATGCTTCTCAAGCAAATCCCGGGACGTCATTCTCCCCCTGTACTCGGCCTTAGTGAGGCCGCAGCTGGAGTACTGTGTCCAGTTTTGGGCTCCACAATTCAAAAAGGATGTGGAGAAGCTTGAGAGAGTCCAGAGAAGAGCCACGCGCATGATCAGAGGTCAGGGAAGCAGACCCTACGATGACAGGCTGAGAGCCCTGGGGCTCTTTAGCCTGAAAAAGCGCAGGCTCAGGGGTGATCTGATGGCCACCTACAAGATCCCCAGTAGCCAGTACCGGGTCGAGCAGCGCTTTACCTCTCGTTGGCCCGTAGACTTCTTGAGTCAGGTAGAGGTCATCCACGCATGAGAGGAAGCGTTGCGACCGCTCAGATTTAGCTGAGCGATCCTCCCACCAGATGTCCGGGTC
>NW_005843233.1:140116-150847 GCF_000455745.1 Alligator sinensis
CATAGAAACCTACCCCCCTGCCCCTTTTATCTACACGATCCCTCCTGTACAGGGTATAGCCATCTATACCCATGGTCCAGTCATGGGTGGGGTCCCACAAGGTCCCCGTTATCCCTGTGACATCATAATTATTTGCATTGAGCAGGAGGATGAGCTCCTCCTGCTTGTTCCCCAAGCTCCTGGCATTTGTGTACAGGCAGGCAAGTATCCCCTGGGGGGCTCCTTCCTAGCCCACAGGTTTTACCAGGGCTGGGGCAGGGGTGGGCTCCCTTAAGTGCCTTGACCTGCTGGCTTTGCAAGGATTGCTCAGCAGGCCAGCAGTGGCGGTAGTCCCCCCGACTACCACCATTTGGCATTTTCAAAAATGCTCAATATGGGCATTTTTTAAAATATTCTTCACTTTTCAAATTTTGATAATAATCTTCAAGAAGATTTACTTTTATTGAATTAATAACCTGTTAGTAACACATCTTTAAGAAGCAGTAACAAGCTGAACCCCCAATCTCCCACAAAGAGAAACAGAAGCAAACACAATCCAAACACTGGACAGTATATTTGCAAAGATTTTTACCCGCTCCAAATTCACGTTAGAGCCCAGATCATTCATGTTCTATTCTTGAGCATATTGTTCAGTCTTAAATGAGCATACAGCACAGCTGCAGGGGGCTCAGCCACAGCTTTGCCTCCCCGGTGCAGCCCATCCCATCCCCTATCAAGCAGTGGCTTCTCCACGTGCTGCTGCACTTTCCCCCTACCTGTGCCAGCTGGTTCCAAAAGGCAAGAGGCTCCACCACCACTTCTGCTGGCCAGTGCCGACCCAGCTGGACATCTCTAGCAGCACATGGGAAGCCAGCCTCAGCCTCATGCTGCCCCAGATGGGATGGGCCCAGCCAGGTCAGCACTGGCCAGAAAAAGCAGCATGCAGCTGAAGGCAGCTTCCCACATGCTGCTGGGGAGGGGAGGAGGCTGGCCAGGTCAGCATTGGCCAGCAGAAGTGGTGGTAGAGCCACGTGCTGCTCAGGACTGACCAGCGCAGGCAGGGGGAAAATGCAGCTAAGCCCCTGCTGCTCCGGCCAGACTCGTCCCGTCCCGAGCGGCACACAGCTCCACTGCCATTTCTGCTGGCCGGTACTATAGATAGAAAATAAATGTCCAGATGTATCTTAGGGCCACCCCGGTCGGGTGGCCGATGGCTGTACCGGCGTCCAGCGGGTGATTGGACAGATGACTTCACAGGAACTAGATGAAAAAAATTCTTCAGGGGCCGCCACTCAAAAATTTGGGCCGGTACAGACCCAGCTGGACTCCTCCCATCTCCAGCAGCATGTGGGAAGCCAGCTTCAGCTGCATGCCACTTTTCCCGGCTGGTGCTGACCCGGCTGGGTCCATCCCATCCACAGCAGCATGCATCTGAAGCCGGCTTCCCACAAGGGGGGGAGTGGAGGGGGAGGCCTGTCCCATGCTGTGGGGGGCAAACCCCTGCCACACACTATCATTTCCTTCCAAATTTTCTTTTTCCCCAAGAGCCAGATCAGCTCCAAAATGTATTGGGCAGAACCCAAGAGTCAAGTTCCAAGTTTCCATTGAGCAAAGCTTGATCCTTCTAGTCCCTTTAGCTCCAGCACCAACAAGTGTCCTCCCTGGCATGCACCAGTCTGGGGATTCACATCCTCCATGGTATTACAGTTCCCAGGGCCAGGACCGAGATGCACCAGTAATGGTCTACACCTAGGATGCTGCCAGGGGTTTGGGAGTGTCTGAAGTCCCAGGCTGAAGGGCCTGGGAGGAGGAAACTGCCCAGGGAGGACACTTCTGTCCAGATGTGAACCCTGGAACTCTGTTTAGTCAAGAGAAATTGGGACTCAATTGGGTAAGACAATTTTTTTTTTTAATAAAATAAAAATGATAAGCTATGTGGAAGCTTGCTCTCACCAGGATCATTGGTCTAGGGGGCATGATTCTCACTTTGGGTGTGAGAGGTCTTGGGCTTATTTCCCAGGTGAGCCCCCTTTTGCAACCAGGCACTAGAGCCCAGGCTGTGGCCAGGGGAACCTTGCCCTGCATGGGGGGGAGCTGCAGGGTGTGCAGGGGGGCACCTGCCTGCTGTGTCTTAAATTGGCAGGACACCTAGCACTCCTGCCACAGACCATGCCCCTCTTACACTGACTTAAGGAGTCAGCTCCCTGTTACTTACCTTGTTAGAAGAATTGTAGGTGTAAGTCCTTTCTCATGGCAAACTGTGCAATGACGTCAGGTACGTTGACAGCTCATGTTTCAATATGTAGTATTCCAAGGTTAGAAAAATGAGCATCTGTCATTGTAGTCCTCAGGTAAGATTTCAGCTGCCCCAATGAAGAACAGCTTCTCTCTGCTGATACTGTAGTAACTGGGATAGTTAGGTAAAATGAATGACTGAAAACCAGGAGAAATTTTATCTCTGTACCTCAGCAAGATGGAGCCTTGGTGCAGGGGGTGTTAACAGCCCAGGAAGGTTCTGGGGGGTCAGATTTTTTTTGTTAAAAAATCTCTATCATCTCCATCTCTATCATCTCTCTAGATAGATAGATAGATAGACATCTATATCTATATCAATCTCTGTCTATCTCTCTGTCTACCATCTTTATCTATACCATCTTTTATATCTCTGTCTGTCTCTTTCTCTATCTCTTTCTCTCTCTATACCATCTTTTCCATCTCTCTCTCTCTCTCTCTTTCTCTCTCCATCTCTCTATATATATCTCTATCTATTCTATCTCTCTCTCCATATATATATATATATATATATACATACCTCTATCTGTATTGCTCCCTCTCTATCTATATATCTATCTCTATCTCTTTCTATCTCTCTCTCTCTATATATATATCTATGTATCTCTATCTATTCCATCTTTTCTGTCACTATCTCTATCATCTTTTCTATCTCTAACTCTCTCTCTAGAGATAGATAACTCTATCTCTATATCTATCTCTCTCAATCTCTCTCTCTATCTATACCATCTTTTATCTCTATCTCTATCTATCTCTATACCATCTTTTCTCTCTCTATACCAGCTTTTCTGTGTGTGCCTGTATACCATCTTTTCTCTCTCCATCTATCCCATATTTTCTATCTCTATCTCTCCCTCTCTATATATCTACCTCTATCTATCTCTATCAGTCTCTATCTATTCCATCTTTTCTATCTATATCTCTAACTCTCTCTCTATATATATATACACATATATATATATTTCTATACCATCTTTTCTATCTATATCTATCTAATTCTATCACTATCTCTATCTAGCTCTCTATATCTCTATCTAGCTCTATCTATCACTATCTCTATACCATCTTTTCTATCTCTGTCTATCTCTATCTCTCTCTCTCTCACTCTATCTAGCTCTTTTTCTCTATCTCTATTTAACTCTATCTCTATCTATATCTCTGTCTCTATCTCTGTCTCTCTATACCAGCTTTTCTATCTAACTCTCTCTATCTATATCAACTTTTCTATTTCTGTCAATCTCTATCTCTGTACCATCTTTTCTATATCTATCTCTATCTCTACCAACTTTTCTATCTCTCTCTCTCTCTCTATATATATATATATATACCATCTTTTCTATATATCTCTATATCTCTGTCTCTATCTTTACCATCTTTTCTATCTACCTATCTCTCTCTCTCTATATATATATATATATACCATCTTTTCTATATATCTCTATATCTCTGTCTCTATCTTTACCATCTTTTCTATCTACCTATTTCTATCTCTATCTCTCTCTCTATCCTATCTTTTCTATATATATCTCTCTCTCTACCATCTTTTCCTTCTATCTCCATCTCTCTAGAGCTAGAGCTATATTATAGATATAGATTTTTCAACAAAAAAATTTTCAACACATATATTCACTCACACACACCGAGTATCACCCCACAAAGAAACACCAGAACCCAGTGCAAAAACCTCACCCACATAGCCCATGCCCCTGGACCCATTACAATATCCACACTGCTCACCACACACATACAAACTCTGATCTTTCAGACCAGGCAACCCCTTCCTTTCATCCCCACCCAACTTGTGGGGTCACAGACTCAGTTCACATGTCATCCATAGAGGACCCGTTCCTGCTGTCGGTGTCCTCAGTTCCATTTGTCTCTTTTCTTCCTCACTGCCACCACCCCTTTCTCCACTGTGGGGGGAGTTGGACGATCCTTTGCCATGTGTCTTTGTACCAGGTAGCTTTGGCAATGTCCTCTCCATCCTCAACTACTGATTTCTGGTAGTAGGTCTGGAGTTCACTCAGAGCCATTTTCACACAGCCTACCACTTCCAAGTCCATGTGCCTGCACAACAGGAGGTTTCTGGCCTTCCACAGGGCACTCCTGATGTAGGATGCAAACTGGTCAAAACGAGGTGATGGGTTCCCCTGGTGTTTGGCAAGGTGCCCATACAGCGCCACTTCTCTGGTTATCCAGCTGACCCCAGCCACCGCTTTGCAGAGCTGTTTCACCCTGTTCCATACCTCCTGGGTGAAGGTGCAGAGCCAGAGGAGGTAGTCGATCATCTCAGTGGCTCCATGGCAGTTGAGTCATTGGCAGCTGGGTTTCCCCAGCTGTGCCTCACTGGTACCATGCCCTCATTGGCAGGGCTCAGTGGGCTATCAGCCACTTCAGGTCCCTGTGATCTTTGTGCAGGTCCTTTTGGATGATGAGCTCCTGCATGGCCTGGCACACATCACCCGGGAGCAAGTCCACAAGCGACATGATGTCCCTCAGCCTTACCATCTCCTGGATCTTCTTGTGGTCGCTCATGGTCACTGGGCTTGTGCCGTGCAGCCTGTACAGACTGTGGAACCAGTTTAGGATCTTGTAGAATCATGGTGAGTCCATGATCCATGGTCTGTGGTTGGTTGGGGTGAACCCCCCCAACCCATGTCCCAAGATGCAACCTGCAAAATCTCTCACCAGGCAAGCTGTTTTGGATTCCATGCTTGTTGCCAGCTTAAAGATCTAACTTATGTACTTGGCCCACAAGAACAGGAGGATGTCTGGCATGCCTCTGCCCCGGCCCTCTTGTCCTTGTACAAGGTCTTCCTCACCACCTTTTCCCATCTGGAGCCCCAGAAGAACATGCACATGGCCCTCTATATCCTGTGGGTGATGCACTCAGAAGGGGGGGAAGACCAGTGAGGTGTACAGAAGCACCACTTTCACAAGCGTGATGTGCCTCCCCATGGAAAGGGTGCGCGTGTGCCACAGTCCCAGGATCTGCTTTACTTTTGCCTCTGTCTTCCCTCATGCTGACCTGCCACTCAGATCAGGGTCAAACTCTATCCCAAGGATCTTGACCCCCTCTTGGGGGACAGAGACCCTGTAACAGGGGGCCTCGCCGGGCCGATTTAACCACGGCCCACCCACCTGTTTCTGGGCTGACCCCCCACGTTCTCACCCACCATGCCTTGCTAATTTAATAGATGTCATTAAGCAGGAGGCTGCCCATTTCCTGCCCCAATAGCAGGGGCACTACATGTGGCTCCATTCCTCCCCTACACTGCAGCCCAAGCCTCGCAGATGGCATCCCGATGTAATCATTGTCACCGGCCCCCACACTGGTCCCCAGAATCCTCCTAATTGAACCCCATCCAGATTCCTGTCCTCAGGCAGTCTCATTTGCCTTCATACCAGGCAGCATAGCTCCCTGAACTGCTCCCCCTTTGGTTGTGGTCCCCCAGCCGGGACCTTTGGTTCACTAGCCCTGGCCCACCGCCAAGCCATCCAGAACCCCAGGCCCTCACTCTAGTGTGTTCCTCGCACTGGGCCCCTGGCCCTTTGACCCTTCTGGTCCTGGCCCCAGCATGGACCAGTCAGGGGAAGTTCAGACAGGCATGAGTCTATGGCCCTTTTCTCTCTCTCCAGGGGTCCACCCTCCAAGCCCTCCAAAGAAGGAGTAACCCATCCTGTTGTGGAGCCTAGGGGTTAAGGTGCCCTGACCCTCCTTTCACTGGGGTGGTAACTGGCCTGGCATTTCCTGGGGGCTCCCGCACCACTGAGAGCCCCACCAGGCTACCCATTCCTGGCAGGGTGCAGTTTTAGGTCATACCCAGGACCAGGAGCCTCCTGACCATCCCCTACAGCTCCTCCCTTACCTCCAGATGATACTAGCAAGCAGCCCTCTGGCCAGGCAGTGTTTTTGCCTGGCCCCCAGCAGCAGAACTGCCCTGTTTATATGGGCAGCCCCAGATTCAAAATGGCTGCCCTCATCAGGCACCTCGCGGCCGCCAGCTGCAGGCCTTTAAAGTGGCAGGCACTAACAGTGCCCTGCCACAGACCCCCAGGGTTTCCAGATCCCCAAGCTTGCCCACCGCATGGCAGGTGTTCTTGCTCACATTGAGCTTGCCCCCCCCTGTCCCCCACCTCATAGACTTGCACGTGCCATGGGACTCTCTACTGACCACTTGTTCTGGCACAGGATGTTCAAGTCATCCATGTAGGCCAGGACCTTGGCCTCTTGGTTGTTGCTCCCCAGCATGTGGACTCCACGGACCCCTGGGTCCTACCTCAGGTGCTGGGCCAGGGGCTTGATGGTGCAGACAAACAGGATCAGGGAGAATGGGAAGCCCTGCTGCACCCCCAACTGCACCACAATCCAAGCACCCAGGAAGCTGTTGATCTGCACTTCACTGCTCATGTCCATGTAGAGGGTCCTGATCCAGGTGATGAAGGTTGGGGGGACCCCGATCTGCTCCAGTGTCTGGAACAGGAACTGTTGGGACACTCTTTTGTGGGCCTTCTCCAGGTCCAGGTTTAGGATGGCAGCACTCTGCCCTCTTCCCTCACCAGCTGAAGTGTATCTCTTAGTTGCACCAGGGCTCTGTGGACCTAGCATACTGGCACCCCGCATGACTAGTCCTTGTGAATGACTGCCCCAGGACAGATTTGAATCCCTCAGCCAAGACTTTGGCCAGCAGCTTGTAATTGAAGTTCAGGAGGGTGATCGGCCTTCAATTCTTCAACTCCTCCCTCAGACCCTTCTTGTACAGAAGAGGCACGAGGCCCCAGTCCATCTTGCACCCAGCTAGGCCTCCTGAAGGCACTCTTGGAAGAGCTCCAGCAGAGGGTCAGATCCACTGCAGAGTAATGCCCCAGCTGGGGGAGGGAAAAAGCTGCATGGTCTGAGCTTGTCTGGGATTTGAACATAACACCCCTCACACCCACAGTGAGAACCATACCCCTAGACCAGGGGGTTTCAACCTCTTTTAATCAAAGTACCCCAAGCAGCCAGACATGGAGTGGAGGAGGAGGGGGTGGTGAACAGTTGGACACCAGGGGAGGGGGTTGGTGCACAGCCAGACACAGAGTAGAGAGGCTGGGACAGCACACACATTGGCAGGGATGGAGTGCTCCTGCCTCCCAAGAGCAGGGCCAGGAGGGGGGAAAGCTCACTAGGCTGGGGTGCAGGCAGTGGCACCCCTCCATGGGATGGAGAAGCTCACCAAGCTGGGGGGTGGCAGTGGTAGCTGCCATGTATGAGCTTCTCCACCTCTCAGAGGGGCGCCGCTGCCCTCGCCCCAGATTCTCTGGATCAGGTGCTGCTCTGTCATATTGTGAGGCACAGGAGGTCTGCCTGGAGGTCACACACACTGTTAGCCAAGGTTCAAGGGAGGCTGGGGTCAAAGCTAGAGGGTCTGAGTCTGAGCCAGGGCCAAACACTGCACAGAGCAAAATCAGGGAGCAAGACAGGTCCAAGATATGTGAGAGTGAGGTGTAATAATCTGAGATGTGAGGCAGAGGCAGAAGTCAATGGCTGAGAAGGGACAGCAATGGGTGGTCAGGTCTGGAACCAGAGGACAGAGGAAGGGCAACAGTAGTTTATTAGAAATAGTATTAGAAAAGTGCCAAAAACATTTTCCTTCTTCCAGCAGAATCTTACTACTACATCCAACAACGCACTCTCTTTAACAATACAACGCCTGTCTCCCACAGACCATTTCCTCACCCAAAACCTAATTTAAAACAAAGTATTGATCAAACAGAGATGGCAAGAACAGAACCAAACCAAACCAAACACCACCATCAAACCATGCCAGCCAGTATTGTGTGCAAGAAAATAATGCCCAGAGTTTGGTTCCTAGTTTTCTCTGTGGCTGGTTCAGGTGTTAGATCTGTGTGGTGTCAGGGTAGACACTAGGGCTGTGCAAAGCTTCGAGTGCTGATTTGATTCAGAGGAGATTTGATCTGGTTCAGTGGTCAAATCTCCAAATCCAAATAGGGAACCAATTAAAAGTTCTGAATCAATTTGAAGCACTCCAAATTGATTTGGAAAAGATTTGGAGAGCTTCAGAGATCAAGGCAGTCCCTGCAAGCTGCAGTAGGGAGCTGGACCTGGACTTCGAGTCCATAGATTCATAGATCCATAGATGTTAGGGTCGGAAGGGACCTCAATAGATCATCGAGTCCGACCCCCTGCATAGGCAGGAAAGAGAGCTGGATCTAGATGACCCCAGCTGGATGCATATCCAACCTCCTCTTGAAGACCCCTAGGGTAGGGGAGAGCACCACCTCCCTTGGGAGCCCGTTCCAGACCTTGGCCACTCGAACTGTGAAGAAGTTCTTCCTAATGTCCAGTCTAAATCTGCTCTCTGCTAGCTTGTGGCCATTATTTCTTGTAACCCCCGGAGGCGCCTTGGTGAATAAATACTCACCAATTCCCTTCTGTGCCCCCGTGATGAACTTGAGTTTGCCTCTAGCTGCCTTCATTGATGTCTACTGTCTTTTGCAAAAATGGACCTTATAAAACTTAAATGAGGGAATAAACAATGCTGTTATCTTAAAAAAATCCTGCAAAAGACTTCAGTTTTAGAAAAGCAAGGCGTACTTTTTAAAGGGGTGTAGGTTGCAGCCGTGTTCATCTAAGGACACGGGCAGACAAGGTTCTTTGGGTGAATCTGATATCTCTTATTAGACCAACTTAAAAAGTTGGGGAAAAAAGGGGTTTTGAACCTGAAAGCTTGCTTAAAATTTTTTTTTCCAACTATTTAAGTTGGTTTAATAAAAGATATCAGGTTCACCCAGATTGTCTACTTTTTAAAGGGCATATGCTTTTGGAAACTTTTTATATCGGGCCAGAGCATTTCTTTAAAATGTTCGTTTTGGGTATCTATACAAAAACCTAGAACTCTTGGTTCCAAAATGATACCTTTTATTAGACCAACTGGGAAATCCCAAGAAAATACGGTTAATATGCAAAATCCCCCCGAATAGGCATGAAGACAATGAACTCCAGTCTGCCATTCGAACAATGCAATGTTGGATTATTCATGCTTGGTATCGCATGCAGTACAGCAACAGTTTTGTACAGGACAAGAGTTGTGTTATCACATTTAGTGCCTGAGACAGGACTTAAAAGGCCTCTCAGCATCCTTAGAGCAGACAAACCGGCACGTATGAAATACTGTGAAAAGCAGTGAACAAATAAACAGATATTCTCTGATCAACGCTTCCAGCTGTAATCATTGCAGATGAAACTATCATATGTAAAGGGGGGGTTCCAGATAAAAACAAGAGTTTCACGTTCATAGGGTCCTTTTAACAGCTGAATACTCAGCCCAAATTCTGTTGCTGCTGGAGGAGCGAACAGAACTTGGGCCGAGGAGGGCACCACTCATGCGGAGAAGTGAGGGATAGCCCCGTCCAAGTATTGCGGTTAAATGACTTTTTTTAATGCCTGATCTGTTTCCAGATGTTCCCAGGGGGGGTTCCACACTGCCCCCAACTGACCCACGCTGCATGGGGGGGTTCATCATGAACCCGTCCTACCTCCACCCATTCCCCTAGACCCCCATGGCTGCCCCCCACCCCAGCTCCTGACTCTTTAAGAAGAAAATAAGCCCCCACGCACCAGCTCCTGCAGCAGCCTCGAGGCTTGTGAGGGCTCATGTCAGAGTCCCCCATGCAATGTGGAGCAGTGGAGGGCAGCGGGGATCACCCCATCACCAGGCAGTAACCAATAAACAGAGGCCTTTTTTGTTTTTGTTATTTTTTTAAGGGCTGGAGCTGGGGCGGGCAGGGCAGCCATAGGAGAGCTGGGAGAGCAGGTGGGATTCAGAGGGCTAATGGCAGAACCCCCCATGCAGCATGGGGCAGTGGGGGAAGCAGAGATTGCTCCCCAACCTGGCAGTAACTGGTGAGTCTCGGATTTTTTTTCTCAAAGTGCCGGGAGCTGGGGCAGGTGGGGCAGCCATCGCCGGGTCTGGGAGAGTGGGTGGGGATGGGCTTGTGTGATTGGGAGATTTGGCTGATTCAGCAGCACTCAAATCTCTGAATCAGATTTGGCCTAATAGATTCTGGACAGTGATTCAAATCACCGAATCAAATCACTGTCCCCCAAATCGGCCAAATCCAAAGCGAATACTAGCCGCTTCACACAGGCCTAGTAGACACTAGTGCTATGAAGCATGTAGATTATGGATATTTTATTTTCAAATGCCTCCAAGACAACCTAAAACCCTGGCACTTGGCATGCCCATGGTTTTGTGAATGGGCACATGCTCACCCCTCATCCTTCCCACAAAGCCCCCCACAGTATCCCATAGAACATGTGGCATTGGATTTACCTCAAACCACCAAGGTGCAACAAAAACCCATATATTTTGCAAAGCTAAACCAAAATATATCTGTAAAACCCCCTCTCCCCACACCGCTGTGTCCTATACAGCACCTCTTTCACCAAGCATTCCT
>NW_005843233.1:150857-164403 GCF_000455745.1 Alligator sinensis
GGACCACCAAAAGGTGGCACACAACTCCTCCTGGATTTTGGCATCATCCTCCATTACAGTGAGACAACCATCCCCATGCAGAGCAGTGATGGAAAGATCAGTGCCTTGCTTATTCCCACTGTCACAGGGTGCTGAGGCAATCCTGCTCCTTTAAGAACATAAACAGCTTAGGTGGAGAGCTTGGCAAGCTGAGACAGAGCTCTGCAGCCACAGGTTGCCACGGCAGCAGGCTAATGAGGAAATTAGCTGGCACCTGCATCCAATTAGCTGACCAGAAGGCAGTAGGGTCCTGAGCACATATAAGCCTGGGGCTGGGGCTTGACAAAGGATTAGTTCTCTGGCAGGTGTAGGGGAAGAAGCTCCTGCAGGAAACAACTGCTCGGAGATGTTTTGGCTGCCTGATCTGCTGCTTGCATGACTACCGGAGCTCCAGGAGCAAATAAGGTACCCAGGGCTAAGAGGCAACCAGTGGTTGGGGAGAAAGTTGTATTCTTAAAGACACAGAGTGTGGTCTGCATATGTAATAGCCCAGGTGCTCATATTTACATTGTTATTTACACCAGTGGACTGGGATGAGGCTAATAGGGGAGGAGGAGGCCTTATTGGGGCACACTGTTGTGTAGAGCCCCAGTGCAAGAGCGGGTGCAGCTACCGGGCTGCAGTGAGCCCAGTGACCCCAGGAGGCTGAGTTAGGCCAAGACTGTATTAGAGAGTCATTATTTATATACCACCTGCAAGGCATGGGGCATGGTAAAAGGGAGGTTTTGGAGCCACGCATCTAGCCCATAAGGCTTGAGGTGTTCCATGAAGCACCAGCTTAACGCAGGACCCAAAAAGGGGTTCAAGAGCCTGAAGGGTTTATAGATTTCATAGATTTCATAGATTTTAGGGTCATAAGGGACCTATTAGATCATTGACTCTGCCCCCCCTGCCCTGGGAAGGAAAAAGTGCTGGGGTCAAATGACCCCAGCCAGGTATTTATCCAGTCTGCTCTAAAATACCTCCAAGGAAGGGGACAGCACCAACTCCCTTGGAAGCCCATTCCATATTTTGGCAACCCTCACTGTAAATAATCTTTTTCCTGATGTCCAGTCTAAACTTGTTTTCCTTCAGTTGTGGCCATCACTTCTAGTTACCCCAATGGGTGCCCTGTTATACATCATATCCCCTATTTCCTGCTGTCCCCCAATGAGTTTTCAGACAGCCACAAGATCTCCTCTTAGCCTCCTCTTGCAGAGGCTGAAGAGATTCAGGTCCCTCAATTGGTCCTCATAGGGTTTTTCCTGTAGACTTTTGACCAGACAGGTGGCCCTCCTCTGAACCCTTTCCAGGTTATGTACATCCCTCTTGAAGTGCGGTGCCCAAAACTGGATGCAGTACTCCAGCTGCAGCCTGACCAATGATGCATAGAGGGAAAGTATTGCCTCCTTGGACCTGTTTGAGATGCACCTACTTATGCAAGAAAGGGTGCGGTTAGGTTTACTTATGACTGGGGACTCTTGTTCATCTTGGAGTTGACTACCACTCTGAGATCTCTCTCCACTGCTGTGCTACTTGCTATGGTACCTCCCAGGCTAGAGGAGTGTTGATGATTCCTCCTCTCCAGGTGCAACACATGGCACTTATCCTTGTTAAACTGCATCTTATTCTGTTCTTCCCACTTCCCCAGCCTGTCCAAATCAGCCTGGATTCACTCCCTGCCCTCTAGTTTGGTTATCTCCCCCAACTAGTCCAAGTCACTGATGAAGATATTGAACAGTACCGGTCCCAGGACAGAGCCTTGGGGGACTCCACTGCCCACATTTCTCCAGGTAGAAACCGACCCATCGACTAGCACTTTTTGGGTGCATCCCGTAAGCCAATTTTCCACCCACCAGACTGTGTAATAATCTACATTGCAACTGTTTAGTTAATTTATAAGAATTGAGTGCAACACTGTGTCAAAGGCCTTTTTAATATCTAAGTAAATAATATCTACCTCTATTCCTTCATCCAAGCATTTTGTGACCCAGTCATAAAATGAAACCAGGTTAGTCAGCTATGAACCCATGCTGATTGCCCCTTAGCATCATTTTACCTGCTGGTCCCCTCCAAATGTGATTCTTAACAATTTTCTCAAAGGTCTTGCCAAGGTATGGCTAACCAGCCTATAATGACCTGGTTCCTCCTTCCTCCCATTCTTAAAAATAGGGAGAACATTGGCCCTCTTCCAGTTCTCTGGGACCTGTCCTGAGCATCACAAGTGCTCAAACAGTCACACCAGTGGTTCCACTATGACTCCAGCTAAATCCCCAAGTACCCTAGGATGAAGATCATCAGGGCCTGTTGACTTAAATGCATCCAACCCCTCTAAGTGCTCCTTTACTAGCTCGGCACTAACAGTTGGTGGATTGGTATCTGTTTTGTGCTTACCTAGAATCCCAATGGGATGCATGCTCGTATCCATGTCCAGGAACGCCGATGCAAAGAAATAATTTAGGAGCTCTGCTTTGGCCATCCTATCTATTACCAGTTGCCCTAGTTCATCTTCAAGAGACCCTATGTTACCCTGCACTTTCTTTTTCCTTCCTGTGTATTTAAAGAATGACTTTTTGTTATCCTTAACTTTTGCTGCCAGTCTAAGCTCCATTTCCACTTTGGCCATCCACATTGATTCCCTGCAAGCTCAAGCCAAGCAGGTATACTCCTCTTTTGTGGCTGCCCCAAGCTTCCACAGACTGTAGGCCTCTTCTCTTTTCTCCTCCAGGCTCTCCTGGATTTCCCTGCTCAATCAAAAGGGTTTCTTGGCTCTTTTGCCTCCCTTGATGTGTACTTGGATGGTCTCTTTCTGTGCCTGCATGATCAGTCCCTTGAGAAATGCCCACCCTTCCTGGACTCCCATCTCTCCAATGTTTTTGCCCATCAGGCCCTCCCTAACTAAACACCTGAGCTTGTTGAAGTTAGTCTTCCTGAAGTCTAGCACTTCATACCTGCTAGTTATCTTCCCCACCTTTCTCTGGATAGTGAACTCTGTCAATAGGTAGTTGCTATCCCCTAGGTTATCTTGTACCTGCAGATACCCCACCAAGTCGTGCCCTGTGGCCAGCACCAAGCCTAGTAAGGCATTTCCCCTGGTGGGAACGTGTACCTCCTGCGATAGGAGAAGGTCCTGTAAGGAGGTTAGAAACTTATGTGAATGGGCAGACCTGGCTGCCCATTTCTCGCAGCAGATGTCTAGGAAGTTTAGGTCACCCATGATAACCCGGTCCTTTGAGCGCACTGCCTTTGAGAGCTGTCTTGAGAATTCTAGGTCTAACTCATCTCCCTGGTGTGGGAGTCTGTAATAGACCCCTACTGCCAAGTCCCTTTCTCCCCGACCCCCCTGTAATCTAACCCATAGTACCTCAATTTCATAGATTTCATAGACATTAGGGCTGGAAGGGACCTTGGGAGATCACCAAGTCCACCCCCTGCCCAGGGGCAGGAAGTCGGCTGAGGTCAAAGGATCCCAGCAAGATAAACATCCACATTTCTCTTAAAGGAGTCCAAAGTAGGTGCTTGCACCACCTTGGATGGCAGGCCTTGGGGGCTCGGACAGTAAAGAAGTTCTTCCTTATGTCCAGCCTGAAACGGTCCTAGAGGATTTTGTGACGGTTTGACTTTGTCATTCCTTGGGGCGCTCTGGTGAACAGGCATTCTGCCAGATCCTGATGTACACACAATATATACTTGTAGGCAGCCACCAGGTTCCCCCTGAGCCTGCACTTTTCCAGGCTGAAGAGTCCCATAGCTCTCAGCCTCTCATCATAAGGCCTGTTCTCCTGCCCTCTGATCATGCATGTGGCTCTCCTCTGGACTCTCTCAAGCTTCTCCATGTCCTTTTTAAATTGTGGAGCCCAGAACTGGACACAACACTCCATCTGTGGCCTCACCAAAGCCGAGTACAGCAGGAGGACAACATCCTGCGATTTGCTTGAGAAGCATCTATGGATTTAAGCCAGAGTTTTGCTCACTTTGCCAGCTGTAACATCACATTGGTGGCTCATGTTCATCTTGTGGTCAATCATGACCCCTAAGTCCCTTTCAGCTGTGGTGCTAGCAAGCGCAGCACTGCTGAGCCTATAAGTGTGCTCCGGGTTTTTCTTCCCAAGGTAGAAAATGCAAGGTACTCCATGTTGAAAGCCATCATGTTTTCATCTGTCCATTTTTCTGACCCTGTCAAGGTCACCCTGGATCACTGTCCTGTCCTCGGGTGTGGACGCTTTACCCCAAAGTTAGGTGTTATCGGTGAACTTGACCAGTCCATTTCTGGTACAAATGTCCACATAATTAATGGAGATGTTAAAGAGTATAGGACTCTTTAACATCTCCCACTGTCTCCCATGCAGATTATTCCTCCAGCCCTGGAACAAAATAAGTTCCCAGCTCCCATTCATCTTCTTTGACAACCTTCACTCCCAACTTACTTAAAACCACGTGTCCCCATACACCGTGCACATACCCTTCACTGCTCCTCTCCAGGGACAAACAATCTTAACAACTGAAATTAGTATCATTCACGTAAATCGCACACTTGGCTCAATCCCCACCTGCCCTGGCGACCGGCACTGCACTTATTCCTCAAACCCCACCCCTTCCTTGTCACTCCTCCTCTTCTCCCGCTTGGATTATATTTTATGCCTAACTGAAATAAGGAGCAAAGGGCTCCTGTGCCGCACTCCTGACCACACCTCTGTTTGTTCTCTCAGGTGACCTTTGACCAGTCCTTGACTCTTCATCTCTCAATACAACCTCTGAATCCATCCTGCGAATGTAGCGGGGAAGCCCGTCCTTTCCAGAGTGAGCAGCACACGTGTATGTGCCACGTGATCACATTCGTGTGCCAAGGCCGAGTGCAGGATAGCAACATTCAATTCCCGCTCTCTGCAGAACCAAACCACATCTCGGCTACAATCGGGCTTCAGGGATTTGACTTCCCAGTGCACCAAGAACTGATCTGGTGCCACCACCTTCCCAATCGCCCCCTTCAACCACTCTGCTGCTATCTTTGCAAAAAGCTTACAATCACAATTCAGGAGGGTGACAGGTCTCCAATTACTCAAAGCCTCTGTCACCCTGCTTGAAAACCAGCATGATCACCTCCCTTTCCATATCCACCACCAAGTGTTTTCCCCTTCTCATTTCCTCACAGCGCCTCTCTCACCCAAAATGTCACCCTTCCCCTACCCTGCTCCCCATTATTGTTCTTCAAGGACCCCCCCCCACCTTTCTCACTTTCTCACCACTCACAGACCACTTCTGCCTATCCTTTATTCACCCTGCCTTTGATTCCAACACTTTCTTTCTTCCTCTTTCCTTACAACAATCCTACAGCTTCTCATTCCTCTTCTATGTCCTCCTGCACTTGGATACCGAGTCTCACCTGCCCATGTAATCTCTGTAGCTTTCTCTGACTCCCTTCTGCAAATCTCACCTCCCCCCTTGCCATCTCTCTCCTGGTCTTTTCAAAGAAAACCTCTCTCTGCTCCTTCATGTTTGCCCCCCCACATAGCTCTATTATCATAAAGATGACTTCCCTTTCCGATGGGTCTTATGTATTTGTTATCACTAATACTGTCCTATCTGCTTCACATCCCATCCGCACAATCTTCCTGCTCACCACCTCCACTGCCTTTCAAATACTAATCCATGGGCTGTGGTTGTATCAGGGAGTACTCTGACAACCATTATCAGCATGATGAAGCCCTCAGGAACACCCTCACTAACTCCCAAGGGTGGGAAAATGAGGTAAGTGCTTTCCCCAGAAGCTTTATACACATGCTGTCCTTGCATGAGGATTTTGGAAAATTCCAGAGATTGTGAAGTCTCACAACACCCAAAAGTGACGAAGCACCCTGTTTACCAACAAAGACATGGTGATGGGCTTGAGCATGTGCTAAATAAGGCCACTGTCCATTGGGATGGCTGCTCAATGCCCCGGGATGTTGCAAAAATCTATCACACCTGCCTGCTTGTGTTTTTGCATGTCTTCCCCTAGTTCATCCCAGGATGAAGGCCACTTTTTTTTTTTTATTGCTAAATAAAATAATTTTATTACAGAAGCACAGTCTGTTTTCACTGATGCTGCAAAAGTATTCAGCTGGTTGGTCCTACATTAACAAGAAAGGACTATGGCAAAATCTTATGTTTCCAAGCTTGATTACAATACAATTGTCTTGAACAAAGACTTGGTGCCTCAGAACATCTGTTGCTTCTTATCTCAGGACCAAACAAAGACTGCACAAATGCCCAGGACCCCGGGGTTACTTGTTGAAAAAGCAGTGGCCATCTGTTGAATGCAGCTACACACATCTCCAGATCACAACTGCCCCCCTCCCACACCCTCACCTGTGCTTTTGTGGGGGGAGGGGGTGGTGTTGATCTTAGAAACAGGTGAGATCTGAAAAGCAGCTGATGATGGAGAGTGCCAAATGGAGAATCAGAATGAAATGTGTGAGAAATGGGAAGTAGACAATGAAGAACAACACAGTGAATACTCCTCTAACATGGAGAATCTGTAGGACATGGGTGAGCAGGAGGACAGGGAGGAGGAGGAGGAGGTGGAGACAGTGCTGCTGATTAAACTACTGCTGGCCTTGAAAATAATACAAGACATGCAGCATCACCAGATAATGATGATAGCACATCCAGCGTTAGCGTGTCTCCAAGCTTTGCCCATCAGCCCGAAGATCATCAAGCCCAGTCCCCTGCCCCAGAGGCAGGAAGTCAACTGGGATCAAAGGATCCCAGCAAGATAAGCATCCAAACATTTCTTGAATGAGTCCAGAGTAGGTGCCTGCGCCACTTCTGGAGGGAGTCTATTCCAGGTCTTGGGGGCTTGAACAGAGAAGGATTTTTTCTTATGTCCAGCCTAAAATGGTCTTGAAGGAGTTTATGACCATTGGTCCTTGTTTTTCCTTGGGGCGCTCTGGTGAACAGATGTTCTCCCAGATCCTGATGTACACCCCTTATATATGTAGCTGGTTCACCTTTCAGAGCTTGGGTTGAGTCCCAGGCTTGATATCCTGCTGTTTTGATTGGTGGAGCCCATCCAGCAAGCAGGAGGCAGCAGGAGAAATAAAGTCATGCCTCTTTCCTGAGGGGAGGAGGAGAAGGGCTCTCCCAGACCTGATTGAAGACTGCAAACTGTCAGGTCCAGAAGACTTGAGGGGCAGAGTCCTGGAGTGTATAAAAGGAGCTGCATGCCCAGCACAAGGGTCAGATGCAGCGAGGGACTCAAGACGAGTAAAGCCAAGAAAAGCTGGGGAGCTCTCCCCAGTGGGCAATAGGCCCAAGGCTCCTGAAGCTGCCACTGGAAGACCAACCTTGGGAGTGGTACGAGATCGCTCGGGCCATTGACAGTGCACAGGGATGGTGCAGGGAGACCCAGACCTGGGAGTGGTGTGAGACTGCTCGCGTCCATCACACTGCACATTTCAGTGCATGGAGCCCAGGCTTTGGGAGCTACAAATAGCGGCTTGAGCCTGCAACCCCAGCAGTGCCTTGAGGACTGCAGTGAGGTGGCTCAGGCCCCATCTCTCAGCAAGCGGCCAAGTCCAATGGTGCACAGGGCAGCACATGGGCCCGAGCCTTGGGATCCAGGGAGAAGCAGAGGCTGCTTGGGTTAGCCACCCAGTATGAGGGCAGCCAGTCAGAGCCTGAGGGGCCTGGCCTATGCTAAGAGAGCCCTCAGTGCTGAGCCAAGGCTCAGGGAAATAGTAGTGCTGCAGCAGGAAGCCCAACACTCAGGAGCCAGCAGTGGTGGTGCAGCAGTTGAGAGGAGCTGCACCCTTGGTGCCCAAAGCGAACCTGGCCAGTGCACTTCTGACACCAATGTCCACATCGTTGATAAAGACGTTAAAGAGAACCAGTACAAAGACAGAGCCTTGGGGGATGCCACAGGTCATGCAGGGCAATAATGAGTTGCTACCATCAACCACTACTCTCTGGGTCTGACCTCGGAGCCAATTCCCCAGCCACTAGACTATGGTGTAGCAGAGACCACAGTTGGCCAATTTTTCCATGAGGAGTTCATGGGACACTAGATTGAAGGCTTTTTTAAACTCCATATATATGATGTCAATCTCTTCTCCCTTGTCAGGTAATATGTCACCTGCTCATAGAAGGAGAGGATATTGGTCAGGCAAGACCTACCCATGACAAACCCATGCTGACTATCCCTCAGAATATTGCCCTCAGCCAGCTTGTCCAGAAGGGTCTCCTTGATAATTTTCTCCAGAATCGTACTGGTGATTGAGGTCTAGCTGATTGGCCTGTAATTTCTGGGATCTACTTTATACTCTTTCTTGAAGATGGGTGGGTACCACATTGGCCTTCTTCCAGTCATATGTGGGGAGCCAGAGGAAAATCAAGGGCCTGAACCAGATGGGACAACTGACTACTGACACCCAGGAAAAAGCCGATCTATTAAATGGGTATTTTGCGTCAGTCTTTCATCAGGCCCATGAGACACCCATGCCCACTACAGGACAGGGAGGTCCAGGTGAGGGAGATCCCCTGCCCTCCATCAATTGCTAACCTCATGAAGGAACACCTTGAGAGTCTGGATACCTTCAAGTCAGTTGGCCCTGACAATCTACAGCCCAGGGTACTCAAGGAGATAGCAAGCATCATAGCCCAGGCCCTGGCGCAGATCTTTGAGAACTCCTGGCGCTCTGGTGTAGTGTCCGAAGACTGGAAGAAGGCCAATGTGGTGCCTATCTTCAAGAAAGGGAGGAAAGTGGATCCGGCAAACTACAGGCCCATCAGCCTAACCTCTATCCCAGGGAAGGTCTTAGAAAAGTTTATTAAAGAGGCCATCCTTAATGGACTGGCCAATGCCCACATCCTGAGGGATAGCCAGCACGGATTTGTTGCGGGTAGGTCTTGCTTGACCAATCTCATTTCCTTCTACGACCAGGTGACCTATCACCTGGATAAGGGAGAAGAGATTAATGTCATATGTCTTGACTTCAAAAAAGCCTTCAGTCTGGTATCCCATGATCACCTCTTGGTGAAACTAGCCAATTGTGGCCTTGGGCCCACCATGATCCACTGGCTGGGAAATTGGCTCCATGGTTGGACCCAGAGGGTTGTGGTTGACGGAAGTCAATCATCATGGTTCCCTGTGACCAGTGGGGTCCCCCAAGGCTCTGTCCTTGGACCCATATTGTTCAACATCTTCATTAATGATGTGGACATTGGAGTCAGAAGTGGACTGGCCAAGCTCGCCGATGACACCAAACTTTGGGGCAAAGCATCCACACCTGAGGACAGGAGGGCGATCCAGACTGTCCTGGACAGGCTCAGCAAATGGGAGGACCACAACCTGATGGAGTTTAATGCTGAAAAATGCAAGGTTTTCCACCTTAGGAGGAAAAACCTGCAGCATGCTTATAGGCTCGGCAGTGCTACGCTGGCTAGCACTACGGACAAAAGGGACTTGGGGGTTTGAATTGACCACAAGATGAACATGAGCCATTCATGTGATGCTGCAGCTAGTAAAAAAGAAACCAAAACGCTGGCTTGCACCCATAGATGTTTCTCAAGCAAATCCTGGGACGTCATTCCCCCTTGTACTCGGCCTTGGTGAGGCCGCAGCTAGAGTACTGCATCCAGTTTTGGGCCTTACAATTCAAAAAGGAAGTGGAGAAGCTTGAGAGAGAAAAACAGACCTTAGGATGACAGACTGAGAGCCCTGGGGCTCTTCAGCCTGGAAAAGCGCAGGCTCAGGGGTGATCTGGTGGCCACCTATAAGTTTATCAGGGGTGACCACACCAGTATCTGGGGGAACGTTTGTTCATCAGAGTGCCTGAAGGGATGACGAGGTCAAACAGTTATAAACTACTACAAGACCATTTCAGGCAAAACAGACCTTAGGATGACAGACTGAGAGCCCTGGGGCTCTTCAGCCTGGAAAAGCGCAGGCTCAGGGGTGATCTGGTGGCCACCTATAAGTTTATCAGGGGTGACCACACCAGTATCTGGGGGAACGTTTGTTCATCAGAGTGCCTGAAGGGATGACGAGGTCAAACAGTTATAAACTACTACAAGACCATTTCAGGCTGTTTATAAGGAAGAATTTCTTTACTGTCCGAGCCCCCAGGGTCTGGAACAGCCTGGCATTGGAGGTGTTTCAAACGCCTACATTGAACACATTCAAGAGAAAATTGGATGCTTATCTTGCTGGGATCCTATGACCCCAGCTGACTTCCTGCCCTTCAGGTGGGGGGCTGGACTCAATGATCTTCTGAGGTACCTTCCAGCCCTAATGTCTATGAAATCTATGAAAAATCAGGTACTTCACCTGAGTGAATGCCATGAGTTTTTGAATATGTTTGCCAATGGTTGGGCTATGAGACCTGCCAGCTCCTCGAGTACTCTAGGGATTGGGAATACAAGGACTGGGAAAACAAAGAGACAAGAAAAGAAATGGAAGCTGATTGGGCTCTGTTGAGAAACCACAGGAGCAGTATTCACAGCTGCGGGTTCTGGGCCCATGAGAGGAGTTTGGACTGGTGGGAGCAAATTGTGCTGACAACTAGGAATGATCAGCAGTGGCTGGAGATGTTCTGAATGACCAGGGAGACAGTTTATCATATCATCTTGATGCTGAGGCCACAAATTGAGAGGCAGGACACCAGCATACGTCTGGCCATCCCATCAGACAAGAGGGTGGCAATGGCCATCATGAAGCTGGCCACCCCATCCAGCCTCCGCTGGAGGTATGCCAGCTGCTGCAGGACATAGCTGCAAACAAATTTATTTGTCTGAGGAATCCACAGGAAGTCATAGTTGAGTTGACTTCAATGCCATGGAGGCTTTAGACAGCACTCGCATCCCATTGCAGTCCCGTTCAGGCAGTGGAAGGTCTTTCGCAAACAGGAAAAGGATGATTTGCCTCTGTGACCCTACAAGCCATGATGGACCACTGGGGCTTGTTCATGAACATTTTTACTAGGTGGGCTAGCAGCAGGCATGACATGCACATGTTCAGAAAATCTCCTTTGCCTGGCCTCATGGAGAAAGTACGCTATGCACCCAGTGTCTGTGAGACAGCATTACACGGTGTTGCCATTCCCCCACTTCTATTTGTCGATGCTGCCTACCCCCTAAAGCCCTGGCTCATGAAGCCTTATGGAGGGAATGTTATGGACCTGCAGAAGCTGGCTTTTAACTCCCATCTGAGAAGTTGCAGATTGGCCGTACAATGTGCCTTTGGGAGACTGAAAGGACGATGGAGGGAGCTTCCATGCCAGCTCAAGCTGGAGCCAGAAAATATCACGGCCTTTGTAGTGGCTGCCTACATGCTCTACAATATCCGTGAGACCCACAGTGAGGTTTTCATCCAGGCGTGGGCTGAACAAGCACGACAGGCAGCGGCCAGACAAAGACATGGCCAGGCAGCAGTGCAGGGACTGAGGAGATATCCACAAGGAGAAGCCGGTTGGGAGGCCCTTGTGCGGGATTGCCTGGCAACACGTATTGCTGACAACAACTACCAGTGATTGTTCTTTCTTTTGATTGCAATAAATTATTTTACAATTTATAATTTACAACATAAACATGTGTCTGTCTGAAAGGGTGTGCAGGTGTTGCACAAACTGCTAGTTTCGTGCCCCTGGAGGCTTGTCCAATCCACCCCTAGGGGAGAGTCACACACACAGGCTGGGTCCAATTTCAGATTTATTGTTTGCAAACAGATCGACTAGGGAGTTAATTTACTCAAATCAGAGTCGACCCCAAACAGAGTCTGGGGTTCCTTTTTATAGCTAACATAAACAAAGGGTTTTAACGTGTCGCGTGACTATTGGCAGTTTAAGCATTACGTCTTGCAACATATGTTTAGCAGTTACATGTTCTATGACGGTTTACATACATGTCTCATTTACATCTTAAATCCCCTCCCAGGGGCCGTCCTTAAGCCCCTTTCGATCATTCTTCAGTCAGGGTCTGAGTTCTTTACATCAGCATTTTTTCCTGTCCCTCTTCTCTTATCTCTCGTAAGGAGTTATTTATTGCATCTGTTCCTGGCTCTGTCTGCAGAAGTCTAGTGCTACTCGTAAATCTGTCATTGGCCTATATGCCTTAGCAGAAGCAATTGTGTAGTGAAGCCAAACAGTTCTCAGCTGTGAAGCCTTTGTGTAGTGAGATGAGACATTTTTACCACACAGCGGCTACACAAACGTTATTGCAAAATCATAATGACTAGATTATAACATATTTTTACCACAATTCCCCCCTCAAGATGCTTTCTAACTCTAATCTTAATAATTTTCAGCTATGGCTAACTTCTGATAATGCACAAATATTTCTTGGTTGACGACTGACTGTGCTGTTCGTGTCACAAGAGCCATGATGCAGGGTATAATACAGGGAAGCAAACAAAGTATTAATATTAGCAGACAAAAGATTAAGAACGCTCCCCTTAACCATCCAAAATTAGGGAGCCAGGATGTAAACCAATCAAAATTCCACCCGTTTTATGTTTGGACTGGGACATGTGTTATCTCCTGTATTTTATCCGCTAAGGCCTTTATCAATTCACCATTATTGTTGATATTGACACAACAGTTTGACAAGTTTAGCTTTTTATACACCCCTCCTTCACTTGCAGGTAAATAATCAAGAGCTAAGCGATTTTGCAGTTGTACTGAGCCTTATTGAGGGTTGCAAGCTCATTTTGAGAACAAGTACAACAGGTGGACATAACCTTTGGGTTTGATATATCTAAAAGGGACAAGAGTTCCAACAAATAGATTAGGGTTCACATCTTTGCAAGCGTAACTTTAAATTTTCAGCAGGTTTACTTTTTCACGTGTTGGCTTTTTGTTCCCGGGTGTTATCAGCTTCCGGAGTGACCACACCCTGGGAGTTGGTGTCCTCCTGATGAAAAAGCTTCACTCTCGAGCAATGGGTCCACTTATCGCTGTTTGATAAGCGAACAGCTGTGTGTGTAGTCAGCAGCACCTGGTAGGGTCCCTCCCACCTTTCTGTGAGGGGATTCTTTCTCCACTTCTGTACCAGGACCTGGTCACCCGGTTTAAAGTTGTGGATCGGTGTGTCAAGCGGGAGGCTCTGGAAGGGTGCAGCAAACCTGTGTAGGGAAGACAAAACAGACTGCAAGGCGATAACGTGTTCCCAAATTTCAGATTTCCCCAAATCTACAGTAATCTGTTCCCTCTACCCTGCTGGCAAGACTCTGGGAGGTATACCAAACATTAATTCAAAAGGTGACAATTTAATCCCTCTACGTGGTGTGTTACGAATACGAGTTAAAGCCAGTGGGAGTGCCTGTGGCCATTTCAAATGAGTTTCAATACAGATTTTTGTTAGCATAGCCTTCAGCGTTCTATTCATGCGCTCCACCTGACCTGAACTCTGGGGTCTCCATGGAGCATGGAGTTTCCATTTGATATCTAAAGCTTTGGACACTTCCTGTATTACTTTTTCCACAAAATGACTTTCTTGATCTGACTCAATAGACTCAGGAAACAGAAATCGGGGTATTATCTCATGGAGTAGTACT
>NW_005843233.1:167527-174223 GCF_000455745.1 Alligator sinensis
TAGCAGTTACATGTTCTATGACGGTTTACATACATGTCTCATTTACATCTTAAATCTCCTCCATGGGGCCGTCCTTAAGCCCCTTTCGGTCATTCTTCGGTCAGGGTCTGAGTTCTTTACATCAGCATCTTTCCCTGTCCCTCTTCTCTTATCTCTCGTAAGGAGTTATTTATTGCATCTGTTCCTGGCTCTGTCTGCAGAAGTCTAGTGCTACTCGTAAATCTATCATTGGCCTATATGCCTTAGCAGAAGCAATTGTGTAGTGAAGCCAAACAGTTCTCAGCTGTGAAGCCTTTGTGTAGTGAGATGAGACATTTTTACCACACAGCGGCTACACAAACGTTATTGCAAAATCATAATGACTAGATTATAACATATTTTTACCACACAGGGAAAGGTGGTGGATGGGGTGGGGGTAAAGGGACAGACAGACAGGGGGATGTGGACTGGAGTAGAGGGTGGAAGGGTTAAGTATACCTGTCGTTGGCCAGCTGGGGGTGGGAGCAGGTGGCAGGAGGACAGATGGGGAGTGAGTGAAAAGCCTGAAGTCTGACTTAGGAATGTGGCTAGGGTGGGGGAGGGGCATCCCAAGCCCAACGGCAACCCACTATTTCAAAAACATTTCACAACACCCCTCCAAAAGCCACACGTCATACTAACCAAACAGATTCATAGTGAAACCTGGGCTGAGAAGGGGAGCAGGGGAAGCAGTCCCATTGATGCATCCCCTTGCAAACTGTTCCAAGCCCTGGCAGCTTGGGAATGCTGGGAAATGTAGTCCTAAAAAACCAGAAAAGTATGAACTTGGGCTCCTGTGGACCCACCACCATCAGCTGCAATCACTAACCACCTGGGGTGGCAACACCCACCCACTACTCATACGTTTCTGATATTATATCAGTTATGTTGTAAAAAAAGAAAAACAAACCATATATATACATTCTCAGAACTTCATAACATGGGGGAAGGAAAAGGGACGGAAGGGGATGTGTGGTTGGGTGAGGGGGGTGGGGACTGTGGAGGCCAGTTTACATGTGCCTCCTGCTGTAATTCATTAGGAAAGACATCACTGGGGGTACATTGGTATTTGCCTCCCCCTGCTGGACTCTGCGGGGAATGACACATGGGACTTAATTTGTTTGAAAGCACATGGTGTGCAAACAGAAGTGCGATGCACCAAAATAACCTGAGTTAAAATTTTTAAGTCACAGTAAAATAACAAGGATCAAACACCATGGCATGTGCAAATGTCCATTGGCACCACATCTCGTGCACCCACCCAGGCAACACCAGGGATGGCACCCACAGCTGGGCTGGGGGATTGGGCTGGGACTCAGGGCCCACTTGGACTAGGAGCAGATTATGACCCTGCACTGCTGTGTCCATGCTCCCTGGTCTCTTTATCTGTCCTCATCACTGTTACCCTGCAGCTAGTGACTGTTTAATGAAGCCGATGTAAACAAAGCTGGACACCTGGTAACTTGGCTAACCTATAACCTCTCTGCCCACTGCTTTTCCAACACCTTATTCATATAATTAAGATAATAATCAAGGGTTTTCACGCAACATCCTGAGGCCTCCAAGCACTCGGAGCTTCAGCCAGCCTAGCATTGCCCCCTTTTCTCTGGGTGAGATCCCAGCTGTGCTCACTGCCTGCGACCTCAGTTCCTGGCCCTGACTTAGCCCACCTCTCTTGGCTTGTGCCCCGGCTTTGGCCCTCATGGCCCAAGCCCTAGTTGCTCCCCCTGTGTCCTTGGCAGGGAATGACACCAGAGTGCCCCGATGCTCCAGTGTGTGGTCTAAAATCCACGCCTACAACAACAGCCCACCCTCTGATCCAGCCCAACACCAAACACCCCTCACCAGCTCTAACTCCAAGGGAAACCCCCAGGTCAGGGTCCCTATACTCATCTCGTGGGTTGTCCTGACTCCACCCATGGTCAGGTCCAGGGTGCTCCTTGCCCTGCCACAGCCAGAGCCCAACTGCCCCATGCCCAGAGGCTGCGTGTCTCTGCCCAGCTCAGTCCCTTGCAGTGTCCTCACTCCTTTCTGCCCAGGGCCCAGGGGTGCAGGGTCCCGCAGCACCAGCCCAGCCTGGGCAGCCCCTGGCTCCGCTCACCCAGGCAGCTCCCACCTGTGCCCTGGTGCCCCTGGCTCCCTGCAGCCTGCCTCCAGCTGCACGGCCCCCTCGCACAGGAGCAGGGAGCCCTGGGACCAGGACACACGCAGCCCTCGGTATCCAGCTACTCGTCATATCCCAGCACAACAACCATCCAAATAAAGCCCACTTTCACCAGGGAACAGACAAACAAATATCCCCTGGCATGATCTTCACAGTCAAAGCAAACAAGGCCCAGCGCCAGGGCTGGATGTAGGGCTCCTCTTGGGAGAGGCAGACTGGATACAGCTGCTTCTTGGGGGTCTCAAGGTAGAGCTTTCCCCTCCCATGCGAAAAGGGTCAGTTCATGCTTTTCAAGAAGAAAGTGGCACAGCCTTGGTGAACTGAGACCTGGCGGAGACCTCCCGGGCTCTTGTGGACATGGGTCTGAAAAATAGAGACAAGAGTGGTGCTGATGGACTGGACCCCAAACTCACTTGGCCCCTCTGTGCTCTCCTCCTGGCCATGGGGAGCAGAGGGGGTCCCACATGCTGTGCAGAGCCCAGGGCTGACCCTCCCCTGCTCTCCCCAGGGCCATGGGCAGGGCTGGCCCCGGCTCCCGCAGCCCTGTGGGGTGTGGCTGGAGCAGCTTTGGCTTTGCACTGCACCTTGGCCCCTGCTCCCAGCCCCTCCCTGCCACACGGGGATGGTGAAAGCACAAAGGGATAGCCCAGTGATCTGTGCTGCCTCGCAGGAGAGGAGATGGCAATTATGGAGAGACAGACAGACATCTGGGCCTTGGGGCCTCCTCGGGAGCCTGCTCCTGGCTCTCTTGCTCCTGGGGACAGTAGGTAAGAACCAACCCCCTGCTCTGCTGAGGCAAGGGGTGGTACGTCCGGGGTGTGGTGGCTGTGTTCAACCCCGGTGCAGCTGGGTGCCTCGTGAATGCTCCCGGAGCAGAGAAATCCTGGCAGCCCCATGTTTGCCGAGAATGGCCCAGCTCTGGGTGAGCATTGCGGGGGGGCATAAGTGGGGCATTTTGGGTGTGCTGGTAACTACCGCAGCTCAAGCTGGTCACAGAGCAGCAGGCACCAGCCCCACACACCCAGATCCTCCCCTGCTACCACCCTGGGGCTGTGGTGTGCAGCCTGGGATGGGGCAGCCTGGCACAGAGGAAGGGCATTGGCAGAAATGCCCAGAACATTGTCCTGGCTCTGGGGAGAGAACGGGGTCCCTGTGAGGAAGGAGTGTGCGGGGTCTGGAGCAGCTGCACCACAGGACAACATCACAGACACAGCTCAGGGTGTTCATGTGAAGTCAAGTCATCCCCACAGTGCAGCAGGCTCCTGCCCCCAGCCCAGGGTCTGCCCTGCAGCACCAGGTCCCTGCAGTGGCTGGGCCAGTCCCGGTTCATGTTTCCCTCCGCCCAGCCCAGGCCTGTGGGGCCTCATGGATGCTTCCTCATTCCCCTGTGCAGATCCTGGGCTGCAGGTGACCACGGCGCCTTCCCCCTGGGTCTGCCTGGCCTCAGTGAGCCTACTGCAGTCCTGGTTCACTGTCAGGGGACCGGTGGCCCTGGACTCCCTGCAGATGCAGTGGTATTCAGGGGAGCAGAAGGTGGCTTGGTACGACAGAGGCAGGAGCCAGGCCCAGCCCAGAGCCAGCCTGCTGTCAGAGAAGATGATGAAGAGCGGAGACACCTCCCTATCGCTGCCCATGGTGACCCCGTGGGACAAGGGCGTGTACAAGTGTGTCGTGTGGCACAGGATACAGCAGCACCAGGGGGAGACCAGCCTGCTCCTGCTTGGTGAGGACCAGACCTGGGCTCTGGGAACAGCTGTGGTTGTGGCCGTATTGGGGCTGGATGTGAAAGCAGCACACACACACAAGCCGACGCCATGGCAGTACGAGGTGGTAAGTGAGCGATGCATTTCAGATACCAGGGGTCTCTCTGCCATGGTCCTGTGCAGCCCTGTCTATGGGGAGGGCCCTTGGTCTCTAACCAAAAGCATTGGGAAGCTTCATGCAGGGGGCAGGTGTACTGGCATTGTGTGCCAGCTGTGGGCAGCGCTGTCCTCTCCCCTCCACCCCTGCCAGACTCCTGTGACATGGCCTCTGTGACCCCTGCTCGGGGGGTCTGTCAGTTAAGCATCAGCACTGACACAGGGGCCAGGGCCCACTGGCCTCAGTGGCTCAGTGCCAACCTGACAGAGCAGGGGCGTGTGCACACTCCCCGCCCCAGATCCTGCACGGTTCAGTGATTCTCTGCTTTCCAGTTAGCCCAATGATCTCCATCCCAAGACAACCAGCCATGGCCGACCATTAGCCAGCAGAAATGCTCCTTCCTCCCTGGAGGAGCTGCAGCACCAAGGAGCAGAAGGACACAGGCCTGGAGGGGCCTCCTGGGCTGCTGCATACAGGTCCCTGCGTTCCTGGGATCTCCAGCATCCCAGAGCAAACCCTGGGCCATGACTAGTAGGACAGCAACTGGTGCACAAAGGATGCTAGGCCATGAACCAGAGGAAACCAGAAGGGAGACGAGGCCCTGCCTGTGCCTTAACCCTCCAGCTAGAGGAAGGAGGTGATTGTGAGAGTTTCTCCCTTTTTTCCCTGAGTCCTTTACCACCTGCAACTCTTTCAGCCTCTCTCTTTGTCCTTAGGGCAAGTCAGACCCACTTGCAGAAAACCAGGGAGAAAACTCATATCCTGTGTGTTCATTTTTATGACCTCAGGCTGAGCCTCTGCTACCACCGCCAGGTATGCTCACAAAAGCTGCGGTCAGGGGACAATGAGGTGGAGAATGGGACAGCTCCAGCGAGGGCTTTGGGGCTACAGAGGTGGGTAGGCGTTACCCAGTACTCCCTGCACTGCCCCAGCCCCACACAGCTCCCAGGGGGGGCCAAACCATTCATCACCCTCATGTAATATCCTGGCAGTCCCGCACTAACACCCCCACTGTCTCCCCCAGCCCAGCTGCAGGTGTCTGAGATCCAGGTGTTACCAGAGTGGGACCCCTGGGACAAGGTGCCGTTTGCTGTCCAGCTCCACAACCTCTACCCCAGGGAGGTGCCCTCGATCCAGTGGGGCTGCAATACAGCCAGGAGCTGCAGTGAAGACTCCATGCAGATAGACAACCTGGACGGTACATTGAATGAAACAAACATCTGGAGAGTGCCCAGCCGGAGCCTGACCCGGCCGGAGCTGCAAGTGCGAGTGTGCATCCAGCACAGCCCCAGAGAGCTCCCGGGCAAAAGAGAGCTCAACCTGAGGGCCGCGAGTGAGGAGGGGCCGTGTCCTAGGGTCACAGCCCCACTACAGGGGCAGTGTTGGGTCTGTGTGGTGTGTGAGGGGCTGGGGAGCAGCCCCTGCCAGGCTGCGGCTCCCCTGACAGGGCCTGTCCCTGCCTCTGCCTGTTCCCTTCCCCAGGTCTCCTGCGGCCCCCAGAGCTGTCGGAAATCTCCTGGATCAAGCCCTGGGCCATATGGAAGGGAGTCACCCTGACCTGCTGCATCATGGGGTATTTGCCATGGTAGCTGAGCATGACCTGGCTGCGGAGAGACAAGGGAGAAGCCACTGCTGTGCCGCTGTGGGGGACAGATGAGTACAGCGTGGATCCTGCCACAGCTGTCCTAGCACTGCATGGGAAGAGCTACCAGCAAGAGACAAAAATCATCATTTTGACTTCCAAGTACCAGGGGGCAAAGTACATCTGCTGCATAGGACACCTTGCCCTGGAGACCCCCATCAAGAGGAGCAGTGGTAAGCAGTGGGGGGACAAAAGAGGCCCAGTGGCCATTCCAGGATAAGGGGCCTTGTCATGGGCCCCGTTCTGGTTCTGATCTTGGTGGGTCTATAGGGGAGCAGACCTGCCTGTCACCCAGCCCAGCCCAGAGGGGCTGTCACCCCATGGCACTGCCTGGCCCTGCACACCAGGCCCTCCCAGAGGCTGTCTGGGACAGGAGGTGCCCGGGGCTGTGCTGCATTCCTGACAGGACCCCATGGCATTGGCTGCCAGAAGCTGGGCTCAGGCCAGATGGGGTGGCAAGTGGAGGCATTTTAGGTGCCTGGGGATAGAGCAGGGGCTGGCAATAATTTTGGACAGAGGACCACTTAATGACTTTGGCAAGCTGTCAAGGGCTGCATGGATAGTCCCACCCCTTGACAGGTGCCCCGCCCCTTGGTCACCATCTTGCCCCGCCCCCTAAATCCTGATTTTTGCCACCAGAAGTCCCTCCCCTTGCTGCCAGAAGTACTCCTTTCACCAAGGCGTTTTGCTATCTCAGAGGATCCCAGGACAGGATGTGTCTGGAAACTGGGACTGTGTAACCGACTGCCACTCCTCCACACACCTTTTCCCCTGTTGTGTGCTTATCTGCATTTCCGTCTTAGGAGGAGGGAGGTGGGACCAGCCCTAGGGTCCCAGGCCAGAAGTTTCTGCTAGGCACAGGCTTCCAGTTGTGAGGGTTGGGGATGGGGCAGAGCAGGGCTGGCCTTGCTGCTTCATAGATTCATAGATTCATAGATGTTAGGGTCGGAAGGGACCTCAATAGATCATCGAGTCCGACCCCCTGCATAGGCAGGAAAGAGGGCTGGGTCTA
>NW_005843233.1:174254-179944 GCF_000455745.1 Alligator sinensis
ATCCAACCTCCTCTTGAAGACCCCCAGGGTAGGGGAGAGCACCATCTCCCTTGGGAACCCGTTCCAGACCTTGGCCACTCTAGGAAGAACTTCTTCACAGTTAATGTCCAGTCTAAATCTGCTCTCTGCTAGCTTGTGGCCATTATTTCTTGTAACCCCCGGGGGCGCCCTGGTGAATAAAACCTCACCAATTCCCTTCTGTGCCCCCGTGATGAACTTATAGGCAGCCACAAGGTCGCCTCTCAACCTTCTCTTGTGGAGGCTGAAAAGGTACAGGTTCTCTAGTCTCTCCTCGTAGGGCTTGGCTTGCAAGCCCTTAACCATACGAGTGGCCCTTCTCTGGACCCTCTCCAGGTTATCCGCATCTCTCTTGAAGTGCGGTCCCCAGAATTGCACGCAGTACTCCAACTGCGGTCTGACCAGCGCCCGATAGAGGGGAAGTATCACCTCCTTGGATCTGTTCGTCATGCATCTGCTGATGCACAATAAAGTGCCATTAGCTTTTCATGGCTTCATCACACTGCTGACTCATGTTCATCTTGAAGTCCACTAGGACTCCAAGATCCCTTGCACTAGGACTCCAAGATGGGCTGGGTTGCTGGGTCCTGCTGCTGCCTTCCCCTGGATCCTACTGCCCCCTGTCTCCTATCATATTTGACTGGCAGCCAGGGGCAAATAAATATACATTTTCTAAAAATTTTAGGAGCCCCGTGGGACAGATAGAATGGCCAGGCTGGCCAGTTCTGGGCAGTGGGCTGTATTTTGCCCCCTCCCCAGGATAGTGGCTGTCAAATGACATGCTTCTCCCACCTGTTGCAGCCTGTAGAGAACCCCTCAGGCCTTATTTCCTTCCTCTGGATTTCTGCTATTTCTGGGCTATCTGGGACCTTCCCCCCAGTCACCCTGGGCAGGCAGGGGAAGACAGAGAGGGCTCTGAGCAACAATGGCTGCAGGGAACATGGGGTCCTCTCATGGCTGAGAGATCCTTGCAACCATGTATGCATCATGGATACCCCCAACCCTGGCCAGAATCCCCTAGCTCCAATTTCTCCCTCAGCCAGAGACTCCACTTTCCGAAGAGCAGACTTCAGCCTGGCACTGTCACTGGTACTCCCCCTGATGCCCCAGATGGCAGATGCAGCCCATGCTCTTGCCTGACCTTCAGGAAGCCCAGAGGCTCCAATTTAGCCAGGTGAATGGGCCCATGGGCCCCAGGCAGCAAGTTACAGGATCGCTCTGCTTGTTTTCTAGGCCATTTAGTATCAGCCAGAGTGTCAAACATCTGAGGAGGGAGGAGGTATCCAAGGATAGAGGCAGCATCACTGGCACTTCCTGCGCCCACCCAGGCAATGCCAGGGATGGCATCCACAGATGGGCTGGGACATAGGGCTTAGGTCTTTGGTCATCCTCAGGCCTCTGCTGGGTGAGGCTGCTCCTGCTATCCTCCCTCCTACATGTGGTCTGCATGGTGGGACTGGATAGGGAGCCCAGGGTTGGGGGCTGTCTCTTGCTCTCTGTCTATAGTGGGCCCAGCCCCATGTGGCCAGTGAGCTGCCAAAATAAAGAGAACAGTGCTGATGTTCACCCACACCCATCTGCTTCCTGCCTGGGCCTGGCCACTGACACAACAGCTGCAGCTCAGAATCCCGCTGCCCCTGCACTGGGTGCTGCATGCTGCGAGGTAGGGAGCGTGGGGCTCTGAGTTCCTCCCTCCTTCTTCCACACCAGCCAACCCCTTGGCAGTCATTTCCAACAGCCACCAGGGCACGATGGTGCTTGGTGCTCCATGTGGGACCCTGCCAGGCAGGTGGTCTGCAAGCCCCTAGGCAGCGGGCGGCCATGATGGTGAAAGGCAGCGGCCAGGTCAAACATGGCTTGGCCATGAGAAGGCACAGAGGCCCTTGTGACATACCCAGTCCATCCAAGCCCAAGGCTGCTGCCTGCACATGCAGCCCTCCTCCCTGCCATGCACCTTCCCTGGGGGACACCCATGACCGAAGAGGCGGACGAGGCGGTCCAGCTACCTTTCCAATGGCAGCATCTGTGGAGTGGGACTAAAAAAAGTATAAAAGCCCCTGTTTCCAGCCCTTCTCTGCCTTTTGCAGCTCATTCCCTGTCAGTGACTGTGTGAGAGAAGTGCTGTGAATGAGACCTGCCTGCTGCTTTTCGTGTTACAAAGGAGTGGTTAGGATTTAGCTTAGCTTAGCTTAGTTTAGCTTAGCTATTCTATTCAATTATTAGTAGTATTACAATTCAATTTATTTCTTTGAATTGTTTTTTTGGAAACTTGTTCTGGAAAGTTTGCAAAAAGGAAGTTGTGTTTTCCCAGCCAGTGTTATCTATCACTGTGCAGGGAGACATAGATTGCTTGCACGCACGCACGCACACACGCACACACACACACACATACACAGAGACCCAGAAAATGGAAAAAAAATCACAGCAGAAGAAGACAGACAGATATTTAGCGAAGAGCAAGGCACAGATAATATATAGAGAAACAGGAAGACACACAAATAATTTTATTCAGAGCACAAGATAGACAATATCATGAGACCCACAAAGAAGACACACAAATAATGTCATTCACAGCATAAGAGACAATATCGTGAGACCCATAAAGAAGACACACAAAAAATGTCATTCATAGCACAAGGTAGACACAGATATTCACAGGAGAACAGGACAGACAGATATACAAAAGGATTCATACAGACACAGAGACCTGTTGCAGCACAGGAAAGATGAAGCGTGCTGGAAAGGCAGGTGCCAGGTCTTCTGGCAGGGGAAGGAGAGGGGGTATGGGGAGAGCTAGAGCTGCAAGTCCCCCCCAAACACAGATGCATTCTCTTCCCAACCAACCATGGCATCAGCGCTGCCAGTAGAAGGCAGGCGGCGGGAGCAGTGTCTGCACCTAACATCCCTGCACCACCTCCGCTCAGTCCAGAAGTGGGCACCAGCAGTGGAATCACTGTCCCTTCCACCCCAATATCAGCTCTCAGCATGAGCCTCCCACTTCTCAGAGCTGGGCCTATGAACTGCACTTCATCAGCCTCCTAGGGAGTAGGTACAGAAACTCATCAACTCAATATGCAGAGTGGAGTCCTGGCACACTGCGACCGGCCGGACATCTGACACCCCAGGCACCTCTGCACTTTTACCTGTATTGGTACATCCCCCTTTCCCCCCTCCCCCCACCCCAGCCTGTCCCTGAGCCCCTGACGCCTCCATTTCCTTTTTCACTGACTGGCTTCCTTGCCTGCATTGCGGACCAGGCCAGCCCCTGGCTTCTTTACTATTCCTTCCATCCAGGACCACCTGCAGGCCCTTCCTCAGCCTGACACAGGGGTTTTCCACCCTAAAGCTTCCAAAGATACATTTTTTTAAGTACTCCTTTTTTTTCATAATACACATATAGACATAAAAATACAAGATATGCCATCGCACACCATGAGTATCATCATATGTCCAACACCACACAACATCTTTACTTCTTGCTGTCAATTCCTTTATAAAATGACAGCTCCGTTTGGGTACCTTTGATGCTGCTGCTGATGCTGCTGGTGTTGAACCAGCTAAATTATTGTACCTGTTGTCACCTAAAGCGGAGGATCGAGCGTGAGGCTGTAGGGGAGGAGGAGGCCTCACTGGGGCACACTGCCATGTTGTGCAGAGGCCCCAGCACCCCGAAGGATGCACCTTAACACACACAGTGTCACCCACCCACATCATGAGTTTTGCCTGTCAGCAGCTTGGGGTGCAGGGCCCCAAACGATAGACTCCCCCAGCGAGACACACACAGCTGGCAGGCTTTGTGGCCTCAGTAAGAGCTACCACCCCTGCAGTTTTCAGCCCACTGCGCCTTAACACACACAGGGTCATTTGTGTCACGAGTTTTACCTGCCAGCAGCTTGGGGCGCAGTTCCCCCCAAACCCCTGCACTGATCTCCTTGAAACTTGGCTGGCTTTGTGGCCTCAGCAAGAGCTACCACCCTGCAGTTTTGACCCCCTGTGGTGTAACACACAGCTGTGACATGAGTTTGGCTTTCAAGAATTTGGGATACAGTTCCCCCCGAACCTCTGCACCAATCTTCTTCAAAACTGGCAGGCTTCATGCTCTTAGCAGGGGCTACGACTCCTGGACATTTCATCCAAATCATACAAAAAAACCAAAGTTATAGATCTTTCATTGATTCCCCATTATACCCTATGGCAGGATCTCCAATGCAGCTCCGAAGCTTTGGAGCAGCTTCGGCCAGATTGAAGCGGCCAGATCCAAAGCTGGATGGTATCGCTGCCGACTTACACAGCCCTAGTGTGCACACTTGGATCCATGCAGGCGGAGAAAGGCCTGTGCCTGTGGGCTAGTGGTGCTAAGTGCTCAGCTGTGACAATGTGCTGAGCCAGCCAGGATCAGTGCTGCCACAGGTAGAGCATTCAGTTCCTGTGAGAGCGGCTCCATCCTCCCAGGCCCAGAGCGGCGCCGCAACCTGACTCAGGGCCTGGATATGCTGTACATCCCTGTGGCCAGAGAGTGACCAGCACTGCAGCATCCCCCAGCAGCTGTGGGCACCCATCTCCCCAGCATCAGCTGGGCCATCACACCCACAGTTTAAGACTTCAGAGAGCAGTGAAAGACCTTGGAGTAAAGAGCAGTGTGACACTGCGCCGTGTGTCTGTGCTCCCAGGTCTGCTCATCTCTCTCATCGCTGTCACCCTGCAGCTAACGACTGTTTGGTGAAGACAATGGAAACCAAGCCCGACACCTGCTGCCTTGGCTAAACATTCACTTATCCTCCCAAGGCCCTTCCAGCACCTCATTCATACTATTAACATATTGATCACGGGTTTTCTTGCAACACCCTGAGGCAGGGGTGGGCAGTTATTTTGGGGGGCATCAACACTTCACCAGTGTTGGTGAGTTGTTGGGACCACATGGAAAGCCCCGCCCCTTGACAGGTGTCCTGCCACCTGGTTGCCATACTGAGACCAGAAGTCCTGCCCCCTAACCCCTGACCTTTGCCACCAGAAGTCCCTCCCCTTGACCCATCCAAACACTGGGGGGGGGGGGGGCATCTTTGAACCCAAAAAAACCCCAAAACCATCCCAAAACCCCCCCCCCGTGCCCCCCCCAAACCCGGGGGGGGGGGGGGTGCCATCTTGAAACCAAAAAAACCCCAAAATCATATACTAGAAGTCAAACACCTGCTAGAACAGATTTTAATTTTATTACAGAAAATATTCATCATGATTTGTTTTTGTGTAGTGTGTATAAAAGGGACTACATCATAAGTAACTCAACAGTACAGTTTCACACTCATATTGTGTGTGTGTGTGTGTGTGTGTGTGTGTGTGTGTATGGTAGGGTGGGTGCAGTAACATGTGTGTATGGTAGGGGGTGTTTGGTAAGGTGGGTGGGTGTGTTTATGTGTGTGCATGGTAGGGTAGATGGGGTGTGTGTACGGTGGGGGGTGCATGTGGGGGTGGTAGGGTGTGTGTGTGTGTAGGTGGGTGGATTGTGTATGGTGAAGTATGTGTGTGGTAGGGTGGGTACAGGAATGTATGTGTGGTAAGGTGTGTGTGTGTTTGGTAGGGTGGGTAGATGTGTCTGTGTGCATGGTAGGGTGGAAGGGGATGTGTAGGGGGATGCGTGTATTGTGGGGGTGCGTGTGGGGTGTAAGGGTGTGGGG
>NW_005843233.1:180713-215257 GCF_000455745.1 Alligator sinensis
CCCCTGCCCAGTTCGGTTTAGCTTCTCTGCCACCCGCAGAAGGCACCGGGCCCCAGCGCCTGGCTTTTTCTCTCCCTCTTCAGCAGCATGTAGTCACCCTGGCTGGGGGACTGCGACTTGTGGAGGGGGCTGGCTGGTCGGCAGCAGCCCGCTGCCGGGAAAGGTTGCAGGGGTGGGCAGACAGGCAGGCAGGCAGGCAGGAGAGGAGGGAGCAGGGGCTGTGGGTCAGCCGTGAGGGGCACCAGCAGAGGCAGGGAGTCCCCGGGTTGGGAGTGAGGGGCAGCAGCAGGGCTGGGGGGGGCTTTAGCTTGGGAGTGAGGGGCAACAGAGTGGGCAGGGCCAGAGCACCAACATATCGCTGCCCCCCACAATCATACACTACCCCACCTATATGCGTTTGGCAGGTGTCCTCTTTTTTAAAGCTGGAAATATGGTATATGTGGGGGCCTCGTTCCTACCCTCACGGGTGGAAGGGCTGGGCGGGCTGCAATTCGTTGCAGGGTGCCGAAGGCCAGATGAAAGTGCCTGGTGAGCTGGATGCAGCCCGCAGACCATATTTTGCCCACTCTTGCCCTGAGCCCTCCAAGCACTTGGGGCTTCAGCTGTCCTGACGTTAGCCCATTTTCCTCTGGACAAGCCCCCACCTGTGCTCTCTGCCTAGGACCTCAGCTCCTGGCCCTTTCCCGAGCCAGCCTCTCTTGTCTTGTGCCCAGGCCTTGGCCCTCGTGGCCTCAGCCTGCGTCACTCACTGGTGTCCTTGGCAGGGCTTGACACCAGAGTGCCCCGACGCTCCAGTGTGTGGCCTCCAACCCACCCCTACAGCCCTCCCTCCAGTCCAGCCCAACACCAAACACCCCCTCACTGGCCCTAACGCTAAGGGAAACCCCCTGGGTCGGGGTCCCCACACCCCTCTCCTGGGCTGGCCTGACTCCAGCTCACAGCCAGGTCCAGGCACTCCTTGCCCTGCCGCAGCCAGAGCCCAACTGTCCTGTGCCCAGAGGCTGTACATCTCTGCCCAGCCCAGCCCCTGGCAGTGCCCTCCCTCATTTCTGCCCAGGTCCCACGAGTGCAGGGTCCTGCAGCACAAGCCCGGCCAGGACAGCCCCTGGCTCCGCTCACCCAGGCAGCTCCCACCTGCGCCCCGGTGCCCCCAGCTCCCTGCAGCCTGCCTCCAGCTGCACGGCCACCTTGCACAGGAGCAGGGGGCCCTGGGACCAGGACAGAGGCATACCCGTGACATCCAGCCATGCGCCGTGTCCCGGCACAATAAAATCATCCAAAATAAACACTGCTTTCACCAGGGAACAGCCAAGAAAACAACCCCCCACATGACGTCCGGTTTCACACTGGACCTTGGCCCCTTCTCCCAGCCCCTCCCTGCAACACAGGGCAGGTGAAAGTACAAAGGGACGGCCCAGGGATCCATGCTGGCTTCACAGGAGAGGAGATGGCAGCTGTGGGGGGACAGACCAACACCTGGACCCTGCGCCTCGGGGGCCTGCTCCTGCCTCTCCTTTTCCTGGGGACAGCAGGTAAGTGCCAACCCCTTGCTCTGCTGGGGCGAGGGGTGGCAGGGCCGGGCTGTGGTGGCCGTGTTCAGCCCCGGTGCAGGGGCAGCCGGGTACCATCTCGTGAACACACCTGGAACAGACAAATCACAGCAGCCCCATGTTTGCAGAGAACAGCCTGGCTCTGGGGGAGCCCTGGGGGGGCCATAAGGGGTGGTGAGTTTGGGGGTGCTAGTAACTACCACAGCCCAAGGTGGTCACAGCATGGCAGGGACCTGCCCCACGCAGACAACATCTCCCCCCATGACACCAGGTCCCAGCCCCTCGCCTCTGCCCAGCCCAGCCCCAAAGGGTCTCAGGGCTGCTTCCTCTCCCGCTTGAGCCTGTTCCCAGCTCCACTTGCCTGGGAATCACTTGCTGCCTCCCGGACCTGGGTTCCTGGGCCCTGCTGCAGTGCTGGGCAATGCTGGGGGGCAGTGACCCTGCACAGCCCATGAGGGACATGGTATAATTGGGAGAAAAGGATAGCACAGTCAGGCCAAGGTGAGGGCCAGGGCCAGCCTGGGGGGAGCCTGGCAGAGACGGAGCTGGAGAGCAGAGACACCTCTCTGTCGCTGCCCAGGGTAGCTGTGTCAGGTGCATCGAGGGGTGTGGAGACCAGCAGCAGCAGGGAACACTTCATCCATGGTGGCCACAGCACGGGGGTGACATGGGCAGGGGTGCGGGGCTTGGAGCACATACCCAAAGCCACTGGGAAGGAGCAAAGGGTAAAGTCTCCTCTGGGATGTACCAGATCAGTCCAGGCCTCAGGCTGCTGTTGCCTGTGTGCCAACCCCCATCCCTCCCCAGACAGAGATAGGAGGGGGACCAAGAAAGGCCTGGACATGGCCTAGGGGACGCCTCCCTTCCCCTGCAGCCAGGGGTCCTGGGACACTGAGACCTGGAGGAGCTGATGGACTGGACCCCCAAAGTGCACACAGCCCCTCCTGCTGTGCGCCTTTCCCTGCCCAGGGCTGCGGGTCTGGGCTGTCGGGAGCACTGGGGCCCTGGGAGCAGACCCCGGGCAGGGAGCAGGAGGGGCTGGGATCCCCAGCCCCGAGCCTGCCCAGCCCCTGCCCCGGGCTCCTGCTACCAGGGCAGGGGAGGCTCTGTGTATGTGTGTGTGTGTGTGTGTGTGTGTGTGTGGGCAGGGGAGGCTGTATGTGTGTGTGCATGTGTGTGTGTGTGTGTGGGGGGGGGCAGGGGAAGCTGTGTGTGTGTGTGTGGTGTCTGGGGGTATGTCTGAGTCTCCCCTGTGCTTCTCAGAGCCACGGGGCTGTGGAGAAGGGCAAGAGCTGGCCTGGCTCAGCTCCCAGGTATTTAAACCTCCTGGCACAGGATGGTGCCTCTTCCTGTTGATTCACAGCTGAGGCCTGGCTCTTTCCCAAGTGAAAGCGAAAGCCAGAGAGAAGTTGCTGGGATCCATTTTAGTCTCAGGGGACAACAACCATGAGCACAGACAGACAGATGCGGCCCTGGTGGCAGCCCCTGGGCCGTCTGCCCCTTCCTGGGGTCGTCCTCCTTTCTTCCCTCTTTGTGCCATACAGTAAGTCCAGCCCCGCTGCTCTCCTGGGCTGGGTGCGGGGGCAGATGGGGCTGGGCCGAGGTGTGCAGCCCAGGACGGGTTAGCCTGGCCAAACCAGGCAGACAGACTGGAGCAGAGGAAGGGCATTGGTAGACATGCCCTGCATGCTTTCCTGGCTGAGGGGAGAAAATGGGGTCCCCGTGCGGGAGGGGTTTGAGGGGTCTGGAGGAGCTGCACGACAGAACGACGTTGCAGATGCAGCTCAGCGTGTTCATGTAAAGTCAAGTCGTCCCCAGGGCACAACAGGCTCCTGCCCCCAGCCCCGCGGGGTCTCACAGCTGCTTCCCCTCCCCTGGGCAGGTTCCCAGCTGCAGGTGACCACGGCGCCCTCCTCCACGGCCCGCATGGGCTCGGGGGCCCTGCTGCAGTGCCGCTTCACTGTCAGGGCACCGGTGGCCCTGGACTCCCTGCAGGTGCAGTGGTATTTAGGGAAGTGGAAGGTGGCCTGGTACGACTGAGGCAGGAGCCAGGCCCAGTCCGGAGCCAGCCTGCTGTTGCAGAAGGAACTTCCCAATTCCCTCCCTGGTGGAAGCGAAGAGCTGCTCCAGGCCACTGTGCAGGCAGAGCTGAGGTGCAGACCAGGATGTTATGGGGCTGCATTAGCCAGCAGGAACATGCCTTCCCTCCCAAAGGAGCTGGAGCACCGAGGAGCAGAGGGACGCAGTCCTGGAGGGGCCTCCCTGGCTGCTGCATTCAGATCCCTGCATTCCCCGTGCATGGTCGGGCACAGGGATCCCCAGCATCCCAGAGCAAACCCTGGCCCGTGACTGCCAAGGCAGCATCTGGGGCACAAACATTGCCAGGCCACGTGCCAGAGGTAGCTGCAGAGGAGACAAGGCCTTGCCTGTGCTCTGCCCCTGCAGCCAGAGGGAGGAGGGGATTCAGGGTGAGGGCTGTCTCGGGGGTCTCAGGCAAGAGGCCTGCTCCCCTCAGAGCCATGCTGTGAGCTGAGCTCTGCCTTGTTCTCTCCTCTCGCAACCAAGCGCAGCAGTGGATCAGACTGGCACCATGGTTGGAGTCATCCTGGGGATCCTGATGGGAGCAGGAGCCGCAGCTGCTGTAGCTATTTACTTTTCAAAGAAGAGGAAAAAAGGTAGAGCAGGGAGATGTCTTTGGGTTGAAGGGTCACAGAGGGAGGGGATGGGCCAGAGGGTGGGGAGGGCGACTGTGATGCAGCAGAGACACATGGGGCCGCCTGTTCCAGGCAGGTTTCACCCCAGGCGCTCCCATCCCTGAGCTCAGTCTCGACACATCTCCCACATCATCCAAGGTAAACTCCTATTTTGTCTCAGAGGTGCAGGAGCCAAAGCTGTGCCTGCTGGGCCAGGAGGTGACCCTGCACTGCTCCATGGAGGGGACGTTCCCTGAGGATGTAGCTGTGATGTGGGAAAGGATCCACAGTGATGACAGGACGGTGCCTGAGAGCGCTGGGGATCAAAAGAACCCCGAGCACCGGCCGCTGTTACCTGCCCTCCCCCCGGGCTGGAGAGTGACAGAGGAGAGAGCTGGGACCTGCCTCACATCCTACCTGACCTTCATCCCCACGGTGCAGGATGATGGGGCGCAAGTCCGATGTGTCTTCCTCCATGAAGCCAAAGGGATCAGAGAGGAGCGAGTGTCCCCAGAGATCCGGGTGTGGGGTGAGTGCCCAGCGCCCCGATACCACCTCCAGGTGCAGCCAGGGCCTGCTGCCATAAGGGTGGGATGGGGTTGGGGTCTGGCCAGCTCTTGGGGGTATGCAGGTCTCACTCAGCACAACCATCCACCACCCCCAAGCAGAATCCCGGCAGTCCCTTGCACTAACACTCCCACTGTCTCCCCCAGCCCGGCCACAGGTGTCTGAGATCCGGGTGTTACCAGAGTGGGACCCCCGCGACAAGGTGCCGTTCGCTGTTCAGATGCAGAACTTCTACCCCAAGGAGGTGCCCCCGATCCAGTGGGGCTGGGACGGGGCCGGGAGCTGGAGGGAAGACCCTGCCCGGATAGACAAGAAGGCGGATGGCACGTTCACTGCGACGAGCGTCTGGAGAGTGCCCAGCCGGAGCCTGACCCGGCCGGAGCTGCGAGTGCAAGTGTGTGTTCAGCGTGGCCCCAAAGAGCCCCCGAGCGAGAGAGAGCTCAGCCTGAGGGACGCAGGTGAGGACGGGCCATTTCCTGGGGTCCCAGCCCCGCTGCAGGGAGTGTTGGGTCTGTGTGGTGTGTGAGGGGCTGAAGAGCAGCTTCTGCCAAGCCATGGCTCCCCTAATGGGGCCTGTCCCTGTCTCTGGCTCTTCCCTTCCCCAGGTCTCCTGCGTCCCCCAGAGGTGTCTGAAATCACCCAGCCCAAGTCCATGGCCAAGAGGAAGGGATTCATCCTGAGCTGCCATATCGCGGGGCATTTCCCGGGGGAGCTGAGCGTGACCTGGCTGCGGAGGGGCAAGGGGGAGGACACTGCTGTGACCCTGCAGGGCTCAGCTGAGTGCAGGGTGGAGCCCGGCACGGCTGTCCTAGCACAGGATGGGAAGAGCTTCCAGCAGGAGACCAGACTCAACCTCTTGACCTCAATGGACCAGGGGGCAGAGTACATCTGCCGTGTGGGACACCTTGCCCTGGAGACCCCCATAGAGAGGAGCAATGGTAAGTGATGGGGGATGGGACTGGCCCAGCAGCCATACCAGTATAAGGGACCTTGTTCTGGTCATGATGGGTTCACAGGGGAGCAGATCTGCCTGTTGCCCGGCCCAGAGGGGCTGTGAGCCCATGGCACTTCCTGACCCCTCACACCAGGCCCTCCTGGAGGTTGTCTGGAAGAGGAGGTGCCCAGGGCCTTGCTGGCTGGATGAGGAGAGCTCACAGCAGAGGCTGCCAGGAGGTGGGCTCTGAGCAGCCAGCACAGTGGTTGGGCATATGTCTGATACCTGGAGACAGGGGAACCTTGCTGATATGCTGCCCTCACCCTCTGCAGCCTACCATCCATGCCCTCCAGATCTGGGGGGAGTCTCCCACCTGCAGGCCCTGGTCCCTGGGCAGCCAGTGAATGCACAGCACCTTCTATCAAGATCCTACCCCAGGCAGGTGGCAATGACCTGGCTGCGAAAGAGAGCAAAAAGGAAGGAGGCAAAGCCCTTGGAGACCTCAGACCCCCACAGGATCCACACTCCTGCCCCCAGCCGGGCACCAGATGGGAAGTCCTACAGCATGGAGTCCGAGCTGCGTGTCCCATCCACGGGGCCTGAGGATGACAGGGTTAGGTACCAGTGCCACATGGAGCATGAGGCCCTAAAGAAACTCAGGTCCAGGTCCAGTGGGCAGCTGCAGCTCCAAGGTAAGAGCGTGTGGGTTGGGCTGCACAGGGCAAGGCCGGGTTGGTGACACACAAGGGCTGCTATGCTTTGCACCAGGTGCATTGTCTGGTCTGAGCAGATGTGCCACTGATTCTCAGGCACAGCAGGAAATTTTGGGTTGGGTTGGCAATATCCCCTCCAGTCACACTGGGCAGGCAGGGGAAGGCTCCATATGCTCCCAGCCCAATGAGAAACATGGGCTCATGGCCCAGTATTGCTAGTGGCGAAGTGAGTGTCAGAAGATGCTCCTGACCACAGACCCCATCCACCAGCTCCAACCCTGTAGTCTGCTGGAGACCCCACATCCTGAGGACCAGGCTTCAGGCTGGCCCCACGCTCCCCCATGCCCCAGCAAGCAGGTGCAGCCTGTGGCCCTACCTGGCTGTGATGGGTGCTTAGCACAACTGTCACTTTAAGAGAAGGGGCTGCTCCAAAAGCAGCCTTCACATCTGGAAGGGGCCAATCAGAGTCATGTGACCAGAAGGGGGCAGGGCTTGAGACATATAAGCCCAGGCCCTGAGCTGGTCAGGCAGTCTAGTCCTGAGAGCTGCAGGGAAAGGAGGTCCTGAGCAGCACGGCCACAGCCAGGCTTCTGCCACAGCCTATGGGCTGGGGCAAGCACTGGTGGCTTGTGCAGGGACTAAAGGGAGGTCGGAGGTCCCAGCTGGGCCAGAGAGATGAAGAGGGGCCAGGAAAACAGAGAGCCTGGGGCACAGAAGGAGAGAACCTGAACCCAAGAGGGGCTGAGTAGAGAGGGCCTGGGTTTGAAGCCTGGCACTGGTGGAGGTGGAAGTGCCCAGAGAAGGGCCAGTGTGAGCAAGGCCTGGGAGTGAGGACAAGCCTGAGCAAAGGGTAGAGAGTGGGGCCAGGGGGCCCAGAGCCCACAGAGGGGCATTTGTCAGCAGGATTAGAGAGCCCAGAGGTCTGCAGCCTGGGAGGGGTGGGTATGAACAGGGCCAGGAAGCTCAATGGTTTCACTGGCACAGGAGCAGAGATAGGGGCCAAAGGCTGAGGTGGGCCACAGCCAGACTGGCATGGCCAGAGGAGCCCATGATTCTCACCTGGCTTAGGAGTAGGGGCACAGCCCAGAGAGAGGGGAAAAAGATAGGGGTCACAGCCAGAGACCAGGGGGGCCAAGGAGCTCAGAGCCCAAGAGGGGCAAGGACTGGAGCTGGGAGCCCAGAGCCCAGGAGGAGCACGTGACAACAGGAAGGAATATTATTTGTGAAGTATGGGAGTGGTGTAAACAGAAGGTAGGAGCTCCATAATTGGCCTGTAAGTCAATGACCATGGACCCCTCTGTGCATGAGAGCAAGGTCAAGCTTGGGAAGCCCTGGGGCAGCTTCCCTTTACCTAGAAACTCAAGGCATCGAGAGGCGGTGGGCGAAGGAAGGAGGGACTACCCAAAGGGAAACAGATAAGGCTGAAGGGGCTGCAGAGCATTAAGGCCACCCCTGGAATGGGCCCTGTTACATCAGCTCACAGGGAAGACCAGCGGCTCAAATCCTAGATTCATAGATTCATAAACATTAGGTTTGCAAGGGGCCTCGGAAGATCACCGAGTCCAGCCCCCTTCCTCAGGGGCAGGAAGTCAGCTGGGATCACAGGATCCCAGCAAGATAAACATCCAAATGTTTCTTGAAGGCGTTCAAAGCAACTGCTTGAAACACCTCCGGCGGCAGTCTATTCCAAACCTTGGGGGCTTGGACAGTAATGAAGTTCTTCCTTATGTCCAGCCTGAAACGGTCTTGGAGGAGTTTGTGACCATTCGACCTTGTCATACCTTGGGGCGCTCTGGTGAACAGACGTTTCCCCAGATCCTGCTGAGCACCTGCGATAACTTATAGGCGGCCACCAGATCACCCCTGAGCCTGCGCTTTTCCAGGCTAAAGAGCCCCATGGCTCTCAGCCTGTCATCGTAAGATCTGTTTTCCTGCCCTCTGATCATGCGCGTGGCTCTCCTCTGCACTCTCTCAAGCTTCTCCACATCTTTTTGAATTGCGGAGGCCAAAACTGGATGCAGTACTCCAGCTGCAGCCTCACCAAGGCTGAGTACAACAGGAGAATGATGTCCTGGGAGTTACCATGGTCAGCCTGGTTCCCCCTCCTGTCCTCAGGTGTGGATGCTTGACCCCAAAGTGTGGTGTCATCAGCAAACTTGGCCAGTATGCTTCTGATACCAACGTCCACATCGTTGATGAATATAGGCCCAAGAACAGAGCCTTGAGGGATACCACTGGTCACAGTGCACCGTGACAATTGACTTCCATCAACCACCACCCTCTGGGTCTGACCATGGAGCCAAATTGCCCAGCCAGCGGACTGTGGTGAAGCCGAGGCCGCAGTTGGCAAGTTTTGCTATAAGGTGATCATGGGATACCAGATCGAAGGCTTTTTTCTAAAGTCAAGATATACAACATCAATCACTACTCCCTTGTCCAGGTGATAGGTCACCTGGTCGTAGAAGGAAATGAGATTGGTCAAGCAAGACCTACCCGCAACAAACACGGGCTGGCTATCCCTCAGGATGTTGTCATCAGCCAGTCTGTTAAGAATGGCCACCTTCATAATCTTTTCTAAGACCTCCCCCAGGATAGAGGTCAGGCTGATGGACCTGTAGTTTGCCAGATCCACTTTCCTCCCTTTCTTGAAGATAGGCACCACATTGGCCTTCTTCCAGTCTTTGGGCACTTCACCAGAGCGCCAGGAGTTCTTGAAGATCCATGCCAGGGGCTGAGCTATGATGCTTGCCATCTCCTTGTGTCCTCTGGGGTGTAAACTGTCAGGGCTGGCTGACTTGAAGGTATCCAGCCTCTCAAAGTGTTCCTTCACAAGGTCAGCATTGATGGAGGATAAGGAATCTCCCCCACCCAGGCCTTCCCATCCCATAATGGGCAAGGGCATCCCATGGGACTGGTGAAATACCAACCCAAAATACCCATTTAGCAAGTTGGCTTTTTCCTAGACATTGGTTGTCAACTGTCCCTTCTGGTTTAGCAGGGGTCCAGTGTTGCCCTTGCTTTTCCTCTGGCTCCCCACATATCTAAAAAAGGCCTTTTTATTCTCCTTGATACTTGTAGCTGGTTGGAGTTCAGTCCCAGCCTTGGCTTTCCTGGTTCACTCTCTGAAGGTCAGGACCAGAGCAGAATATTCCTCCTTGGAGGCGGATCCAGTCCTCCATGCTGTGTAGGCATTTCTTTTCAGATGCAGGAGGTCTGCTAGTTCCCTGCAGAGCCATGGGGGCTGCTGTGCCCTTTTGCTGCCTTTCCTCCGAGGTGGAATAGCCTTAGCTTGTGCATCCAGCAATGCCCCCAGCCCACTCATCCTGAACTCCCCCCGCCTTTGGGTTGTGGTCCCTTAGGGCCTCACTGACAAGCTTCCTGAGCTTGTCAAAGTCAGCTTTCCTGAAGTTGAGGACTTCTGCAATGCTGACTGACTTGCCAGCTTTACGGCGGATGGTGAAGGTGATCAGCTCGTGGTCGCTGTCACCCAGCTTCCATTCGATCGTTAGGTCGCCGATAAGGTTGTCCTTCGTTGCCAGTACCAGGCAGAGCAGTGCTTTGCCTCTTGTCAGCCCGTAGATTTCCTGCATCAGGTAGAGCTCATCCACGCGTGAGAGAAAACTTTGCAACCATTCAGATTTGGCCGAGCGCTCTTCCCATGAGATATGCAGCTAGTTGAAATCTCCCATGACAACCACGCACCAGGAGCGTGTGGCCTTGGCCAATTCACTGGTGAACTCCTGTTCAAGCTCTTGATCCTGGGTGGGAGGTCTGTAGTAGACTCCCATCGTTGTGTCCCCTGTGCTGTGTTCCCCACGGATTTTAATCCAGAGGGTCTCCGGTTGTCTACCCTGGGCACCAATGTCAGCTTGCAGGTTTCCTTGACATAGAGAGCTACAACCCCGTCCCTTTTGTCCACTTGATCTCTCCTGTACAAGGAATAGCCATCTGCACCTGTGGCCCAGTCATGGGTGGAGTCCCACCAGGTCTCCGTTGTCCCTATGATGTCATAATTGTGCTGAGCAGGAGGACAAGTTCCTCCTGTTTATTCCCCAAGCTCCTGGCATTCGTGTACAGGCAGGCAAGTGTCCCTTTGGGGGTCCTTGCCTTGCCCACAACTCATTCCAGGGCTGGGGCAGGGGTGGGACCGTTAGAGTGCCTTGGCCTGCTGGCTTTGCAAGGGTTGCTAGGGTGGGCCAGCACTGGCAGTACTCCCCCCACCCCCCGGCGGGCTTAGTTTAAAGCCCAGTGGAGCAGGTCAGCCAGTCGGGCTGAGAAAAGCCTCGTCCCCTGCAGAGAGAGGTGGAGGCTGTCTCTTCCCAGCAACTCAGTGTCAGGCAGCTCCCACAGCCGAAAGCCAGGGCCTCTGTCTGCATGGAGCCTGGGACCACGGGCTCCGTCTGGGTGGAGGCCTCTGAGGAGCCAGAGGGGGAGGCCACAGGCGCAGAGGGGACCCTCAGGTTGTGGCACATGCCCATCCACATGATGTCGCTGGGAGGCCAGCTGCGGCTGGGACTGCCTTCCCTAGGGAGCACGGGCAGGGCCTCAGGCCCTCCTGCTCAAACTCATGCACCGGGCAGACAAGCGCGCCTGTTTGTAAGGTTCTGGTCACGTGGCTCCCTGGAGGGCTGGGAGAAGTAGGATCTGGGGCGGGTGAGACCCTCCTCGGCTCCAAATCAGCCCCCTCCCTACAGCTGAGCTGGGCTCGTCCTCTCCCACCACAGACCCCTCTTACCTCCACCTATGCTGGGGGTCAGCAAGGGCACCCCGCCGCTGTTGGGGGGCTTTTTTCCTTTGGCAGGCCCTTTTAAATGACACACATGGGCAGTGGTCCTGCCGCTGGCACCTGTGCTACTCCCAGGTGAGGGGGGATGACCCTGCCTCCCTGGAGAGGGGTCAGTGAGTAGCTCCTCTGTCCCTGAGGGGCTGGACCGAGTAGGAGCTGGGGCAGGATGAGACCCTCCTTGGCTCAGAATCAGCCCCCTCCCCACAGCTGAGCCCCTCCCACCATGGCCCCACTTACCTCCAGCTACTCCAGGGGCTCTCTGCAGTTGTTGGGGGTTGCTAGGGGGCTGCAGGGGTGCAACAGGCTTTCACCCACACATCTCACGCCTCTCCCTAAGCCCACCTCCAATTTCTCCCTATCACTTTTCTTGCCCCTACTTGACCCTGCTGGGACTTGTGGTAGGCACAAACTCTACCACACAGCCACCAGTGCTGGGCTCTTGTCCGATGACTGAACCCGCATGCCCAGATGGCAAGTCACAGGCTTCTTCCCTTTGTCCCCTAGGTCATTCGGAGTCCCCCAGAGCCTCCAAGAGCTGAGGAGGGAGGGAGCAGTCGAAGACAGAGGCAATGTCACCAGCACTGCATCTCTGCCCCACCCAGGAGATGCCAGGATGCTTCCCAGAGCTGAGCTTTGGATGGGATGCAGGGCCCAGGGTCTGGCTCATGCCTAGATCCTGGCTGGGTCATCCCCAGGCCTCCAATGGTGAAGGCTGCTCTTGCCATCCTGCCTCCCACATGTGGTCTGTGCGATGGGGCTGGGCAGGGAGCCCAGGGCTGGGGGCTGTCTCTCCTAGTCTGTCCATGCATGACCCAGGCCTGTGTGGCCCCCAGGCTGCCAGAATAAAGATGACAGTGCTGATGATCACCCACTTCCCTGAGTGGATTTAAGAGCAGGTTGGGCAGGGCTGAAGCCTCCAGAGCCTCTGTACAGAGCTGCCCCCAGGGCCCTGCAGCATCTTCCGCCTGCAGCATCTCCCTCACTTCTTGGCCTCATGTGGGCTAAGATCAAGTGTAGGGAGTATTTGAAGTCCTGAACTAAAGAGTCTGGGTGGAGGATGCTTGCCTGTAATATCTAGGGGCATCCAAACCCCAAGACCTCCAGGCTTGGGCCTGTGCATAGGATGCTTGCTAATGGATTTGGGAATATCTGAAGGCTCAGGGTGATGTGTCTGGGATGGAGGATACTTGCCGGCTGTAGCACCGTACATGGGGTTTGGAATGGTTGAGGTGCGCCTGCTCAATCGAGATGGTTTTTGGAACAATTGAAAACTGCTCAATCACTATGATTTGGAACTGATTAGGCTAATTTGACCTGGAATATGAAGTATATTTAAGATATATATATATTTTTATAATCTCCTCCCTGGCCCCTGATGATGAGTCTCAAGCTGGTTCCCTCCCACTTCCTTCTGCTACCCCAGGCACAGCATCAGCCTTTTCACCTCCCTCGCAGCGGAGCAGAGGGGCAGGGAGTCCGGGCTGGGGCTGGAACCCAGCCGTCCTGGGCTCTGTGCACATGTCTGCACTGAGGAGATGTGGAAAAGCGGTTGCCGGTGCCCCAGAGCGCAGGGCCAGGACACCTGAGTCCAGCTCTGCCTCAGCAGTGATTGCCTCTCATCCTCACTGAGCAATGGCTGCGAAGTGTTTACATGGCCGGCCCCGAAGGGTGACCCTGCCCCTGCCCCTCACTGCCTAGCCACAGCCCCCCCCAGCCCTGCTGCTGCCCCTCACTCCCAACCCACTGACCCCAGCCCTGCCAGTGCCCCTCACCAAACTGCAGTACCCTGCCCCCTGGGCCCTGCTGGTGCCCTTCACTCCTGACCCATAGTCTCCTGGTGCTACCAGTGCCCCCTGCTCTCCCAACCCACAGTCCCCAGCTCCCCCGCAATGCTCGTCTATCCTGCCCCACACCCCACCACCCGCTGTCCCTGCTGGTGCCCCTCACTCCTGACCCACAGCCTCCTGGTGCTGCCAGTGCCCCTCGCACTCCCAATACACAGCCCCCCATCCCCGCTGCCACTCGCTCCTGACCCACAGCCCCCCACACATGCAGGTGGCAGTGGAGTGTCTGGGCCCAGCGCCAGCTGAGGGAAGATGAGGAGGGGAGGGAGGCTTGTGGCAGCCGTTGCCCTGGGATGAGGCTGCCACCACACCAGGCAGCTTGGCCACGGCCTCCTCTCCCTTCTTTCCCCTCCCTGGTTGCTCAGTCCCTCCGAGCATGGGCACTGGTGCCTGCACTGCCGCCAGGCCATGAAGCTACTGCCCTCAAAGCCCCCCTGCCCCTTTCCCCCACTAAAGAACAGACAACCCTCCTGCCTCCCCTCTGGCTTGTTGCAGCTGCAGTCCCTCCTGCCCTGCCCAAATGTCCAGGACTTTGCTAACCACTATTTGTGCTTCAGACTGAGGGAAGCCACCCAAGTTCTTGCAGTGAGTCAAGTTCCCTTAAGGACTACTTGATCTGTGTTTCTCAGGGGGCACAGGGCTAGGATCAGTCCAGACCCTAGGTGGTGGCAGTGGTACCCCCAGGCTGGTGGGTGTGCTTCAGGAAGGGGGATGGACAAATGTGTGGTGCCCCCAGGGAGGTAGTCGGAGCCTGGAAGGTGGTCAGGTGCAGTGAGGTGGGTGGCTCAAAGCAGAAGCACCCACTATTGGCCCACCACAGGCTCAACAGATAGTGATCAATGCCTCGAGGTCTAGTTGGCAGCCGGTATCAAGTGGAGTGCCCCAGGGGTTGGTCCTGGGACTGGTTTTGTCCAATATCTTTATTGATGATCTGTAAGATGGCATAGAGTGCACCCTTAACAATTTCACAGATGACACCAAGCTGGCTGGCAGGTGTAGTAGATACACTGGAGGGTAGGACTCGGATTCAGAGTGATTTAGACAAATGGGAGGATTGGGCTGAAAGAAATCTCATGAGGTTCAACAAGGACAAGTGCAAAGTGCAAAGTCCTGTACTTCGTATGGAGCAATGCCACACACCGGTACAGGCTGGGGGCTGACTGAGTGGGCAGCTGCTCTGCAGAAAAGGACCTGGGGTGATGGAACAAGAAGCTGAATATTAGCCAGCAGTGTGCCCTTGTTGCAAAGAAGGCTAACAGCATCCTGGGCTGCATTAGTAGGAGCATTACCAGTAGATCAAAGCAGATAATTATTCCACTGTATTCGGCAGTGGTGAGGTCACATCTGGAGTCCTGCATCCAGTTGTGAGCCTACAGAAAGGCTGTGGACAAATTGGAGAGACTCTGGTGGAGGGCAATGACAATGGTTTGAGGGTTGAGGCACAAGACTTGTGAGGAGAGGCTGAGGGAACTGGATTCATTTAGTCTGCAGAAAGGCAGATTGTGGGGAGATTTAATAGCAGCCTTAAACTCCCTGAAGGGTGGCTCCAAAAAGAATGGAGCTAGACTGTTCTCCGTGGTGGCAGATGACAGAACAAGGAGCAATGGACTCAAGTTGCAGCAAGGTAAGTTGAGGTTGGATAGTAGGAAAAACTTTCTCACTAGGAAAATGGTGAAGTACTGGAATGGGCTACCTAGAGAGGTGGTGGAAGCTCCATTCTTGGTGGTTTGTAAGAGTAAACTTTGGCTTGAATGATCTAGTTGAGAACAGTCCTGCTTTGAGCAGGGGGTTGGACTAGATGTGATCCTGAGGTCACTTCCAATCCTCATTTTCCATGATTATGAGACTTAATGGCAACAGGCTTGTCCCTCCGGAGGTTCAGGCTTGCTGAGAAATAAGACACTCACCCGGGATGTGGACCTGGGGCCTCTTGCACTCTAAGGATGAAGCCTGGAGGCTCAGGAGCAAAGCAGCAGTCAGGCCAGCTGTGCCTGGCTGGACCTAGGGCTCTGTGGGTGAGAGTGGAGCAGGTGCCTTGGGGGAGGGAGGTCTGGGAGACCCAGTGGGTGGGAAAACTACCATTCACCAAGCCCCAGAAAGCTGGGAGGGGCTGTGGGTAGCTGGGTGGTCTAGGGCAGGGGTGGGCAAAATAAAACCAATGGGCAGGATCTGGCTTGCAGAGGAGCTTTGTCCAGCCTGCGGTGGGTTCCTTGGTCCCACCTGGCCCAGGCGCTGCCCAGCTGTGGCATGTCCTGCTGCCCCTGGGCACACAGTGGGGCTGAGGTGGCTCCGTGGCTGGATTACCTTTCTTGGCAGCCCAGAGGCAGCAGTGACAGTGGAGGAGACCCAGGGCAGCCCAGTACTGCTCTGGGTGGCAGCACTAAGAACTCCACAGCCCCCACAAACCTCACACACACCCATACATCCCCACAACCCCCCCTTACACACCCACCCATATCCACACATCCCCCCACACCTCACATGCACACACATCCACACAGCCCCCCACAAACCCCACACCCACCCACCCATACCCCCACACTCCTTCATAGCCCCCCAATAAATATACAAGAGTGACACTTCATTTTGAGCTATGATGCAATTGCCTCTATATACATGATGCAAACAGACACAAATCAAGATGAAAATATATTTTTAAATAAAATTAAAATATGGTATTGTGGATGTTTGATTTTTAGTATATAATTTGGGGATTTTTCCACTTCCAAGATGGCAAACCCCCTCTCCAAAAGGAGTATTTCGAGGGGCAAGGGGAGGGACTTCTGAAGACAAAGGTCAGGGGTTATGGGGCGGGACTTCTTGTCCCAAGATGGCAGCCAGGGGACGGGGCACCTGTGAAGGGGCAGGGTCACCCTTGCAGCCATAAACAGCTCACCAAAACTCATTTAGCCACCCCCAGCCAAAATAATTTCCTGCCCCGATCTAGGGTCCCCACTGATGGTGCAGAGGCCTGGGTTCAAATTTTAAATGAGCCCATTGCATATTCCCCTCCCAGCACAGGATGCACCACCTGGCTCTCACACAAGCCCCCCATGGCTTCCTCCTCAAAGCCCCTCAGCCCAGTGACCACTGTCCCGCAAGGTGCATGCACTGTCCATGCATCTGTCAGTCCCTGCTCCCCCTGTCCACATCTGTCTCCACTCAGGGCAGCTCAGAGGGGCAGAGCCACTGTCCCTTCACTGGGTTCCCTGTACCAGTTATTCTAACTGATGGAAAAGCCCCAAGTCCAGGGCCCAGGCCAGGCCTCTTCCCAGTGCCACAAGGGGTGGATAAATAATTTGGTAGCAGAGAGTGGGGAAGGGGGTGTACTGTCCCAAGCAGATGGGTAGGGAGGGCAGAGCCTCCAAGCTCCAGCCCATGGTTCCCCAGAGATCCCACACCATTGCAGCAAGGGGTCTGAGCCAGCAACAGGGCTGGGCCTAGAAGAGAGAGAGAGACAGAGCCTGGCTGCACCACTGCCCCATCTCACAGTGGGCAGATGAGGACAGCAGGACCTTCACAGGCTTTGGGCCCCAGTAGGGAGGATCTGTGGGTGGGCACTGAAAAAAACAAGTGCTGGCACCTCTGACCCCTGGGCCTCCGTTACTGCTCAGTGAAGATGGGAGGCAATCACTGCTGAGGCAGAGTGGACTCAGGTGGACTGGCCCTGGGCTCTGGGGCACCGGCAGCCGCTTTTCCACATCTCCTCAGTGCAGACATGTGCACAGAGCCCAGGATGGCTGGGTTCCAGCCCCAGCCCTGACTCCCTGCCCCTCTGCTCTGCTGCGAGGGAGGTGAAAAGGCTGATGCTGTGCCTGGGGTAGCAGAAGGAAGTGGGAAGGAGCCAGTCAGCCTGATAGCCATCATTAGGGGTCAGGCAGAAGATTATATATATATATATATATATATACACACACATACACACACACGCACACACATATATATATATACACACACACACACTTCATATTCCAGGTCAAATTAGCCTAATCAGTTCCAAATCACACTAATTGAGCAGCATTCAATTGTTCCAAAAACCATCTCGACTGAGCAGGCGCACCTCAACCATTCCAAACCCCATGTACGGTGCTACAGCCGGCAAGTATCCTCCATCCCAGACACATCACCCTGAGTGATATCGCGGCTTGTGCAACTGGCTGTGTCTGTTTTGGGGCTGGTGATTGTCTGTATTGATTCTTTCCTCTCCTTAGTGTGGGCTTTTGTAGGTGTTAATTGTTGCTGATTAACTCGTTACATTAGCTAGCAACTGTGTATCGAGCTGGTCCCAGTGTGAATCAGGATTGATTGGTAACTGGTAACACAGTAGCTTAGCAGCCAGGCCTGCAGTAGTTCCCCCCAAGACAGACACAGGCAGTCCCACAAGCACCCATGTCATGCATTTTGCCTGTCAGCAGCTAGGGCTGCAGGGCCCCAGAGCCGAGACGCACCTGCACCCATCTCATGGACAGCTGGCAGCCTTCGTGGGCGCAGCAGGGGCCACCGCCCTGCAGCTTTCACTCTGCTGCCCCTTAACACACACAGCGTCGCCCATGTCATGAGTTTTGCTTGTCTGCAGCTTGAGGTGCAGTTTCCCACAAACCCCTGCACCGATCTCCTTGACACTTGGCAGGCTTTGTGGCCTCCCCAGGGGCCACCACCCTGCAGTTTTCACCCCCCCCCCCACATTGTAACACATAGACATGACACGAGTTTTGCTTTCAAGAATTTGGGGTGGAGTTCCTCCTGAACCCCTGCACTGAGATTCTTGAGACTTGGCAGACTCCCCGCTCTCAGCACAAACAAGCTCCAACCCCTGAAAAGTTCATGCAAATAAGACAACAACAAAGTTACAGATATTTCATTGATTCCCCATTATACCCTATGGTCAGATCTCCAAAGTGGATTTTCCAAAGTTCGGAAGCTCTGAACCACTTCGGAAAGCCTAATGAAGCCAGCACTTTGATCCGGACATACTGCTTTGGATCCCAAAGTGTCCGAAGCTTCTCCGGATCCAAAGCAGGGTCCGAAACCTCGCACAGCCCTGGGAAACGTTGGCTAGAATGACATCCTTCTTAGACAACCAACTAGGGCAGCAACTGCCTGGCAATGGGGACACCCCACCCAGTCATAATAGAAACAGAAAAGGACAGTGATGTTGCCTCAGCTGGAGCGCGTCCCAAGAAACATCGGGTTATCACAGCAGACACGGGAATCCAGGAGCGTGGCCAGCTGATTGAGACCTCTGTTAAACCCACCCAGGATGGTTGCAACACAGTGAGATTCCCATTAACTCATTGTAGCATTGCTGCTTCGCTGTGCGTGTGCAACAGCTTCCGGGTTGTGGAGACAGCAGGCCGGGCAGGGAAGTAATGCTAGCGCCTTTGCAGAAAGGGCAGGAAGGGGCTCCCATGCAGGAGCTCTGAAAAAGTGCAAGCCTCAAAAATATGCATGCAGCTGATTGGACTGTCAGCACAATGGAGGTTTCTGGTTGGCTGTGTCCAGGTTATAAACACAGCAGACAGTGGGAAAGAGCAGAGGGGAGGAGTCATTTCCCAGCCTGCGGGAGAGGACTGGGACAGTCTCTCCACCCAGGGAGGGGACTGAAAGCCTGCTGCAGGAGCCAGCACCCCAGGAAAGATGGACAGCCCGTGGTGCTCAGTAAGGAGCTGAGTCCCCTATCTTGGAGAGGAGCTGTGCAAACTCAGGACTCGGGTGCCCTGGGAAAGAGGAGGGGCAAAGGAAAGAGTCTGGCACGGCGGGGAGTCTGTGCTTGCAGCTGGGTGGCAGCCGTGGGAGAGGTTAGGCTGCAGGGACAGGGGACCTGCCAGTAAAGGGAGGTAGTCCCTATTGAGCATCCCTAGTTTCACAAGGAAAGGGAATGTGGGGAGGCATTTAACCTCATAGGGCATGTGTAGACGACACGGGAGTTAATGTAGACTGGCCAAAAATGTTAACACGCCTTTTTTTTTTTTTTCGGTGCAGTTCATTTTTGGTTTCATGACTCGGCATTTGTGTTTGCACGAACGGTGCTTTTGAGCAAGTTAAGCCCCTGTATGTCATTCTCCGCAGACATCAGTAGAGGCAGTCAAATACCAATTTACCCCCAGGAATGTCTTTCCTAATGTATTACAGTAGGAGGCGCATGTAAGCCCCCCAGGCTCCCCAGTCCCCCGACTCTCATTGGGCAGTCCCGACTGTCTGGGAGTCTCCCCTGATCATGGTTACGGTGGCCCCCAAATCCTTGTCACTCGCACCCGCCTATGCTCGTTCGGTCTGGGCTGGTCTCTCTCTCCAGCAGTACATGATCGCAAGGACCCCGCACCCATCCCAAAAGACAAGCCGCGCAGCTGAATCCTTCCCTCCCATTCATTCCTTTCCCTTTCCGTTGCACCATGGAATTGTTATTAATATAGTGGCTTAATAACTGCCTATATCATAAGAGTGTTAGGTGGGTGGGGGTTTGTTACTGCCCGGTTGATAGGCGATTCCTGCATATATCTATATTGGTGGTCTTCTGCCTATAGGTTGGTGGTCTTCTGACTTTTGGGGGAGGGGGTTGGACTACATTTCCCAGCATTCCCAAGCTCATTGATCTTCTTACAGTTTCCAATGGGGAAGCCTCCAGTTCCCTGGCCAGGTGCACCATCAGTCTGTTTGTGTAGTGTCACATATGGCTTTTGGAGCTGTGTCGTGAATTGTTGTGAATTGTTTTATAAATGTTTTTGGAATCTTTGTTTCAAAATGTGACTTGCTATTTGGCGTGGTTTCCCCCCGTCCCCCACCCTTGCAACCCCTGACCATCCTGTCTTCCCCCACTCCCATCCACAACACCACATGCCCCTGTAGACAGACACAGATTTTAAAGTGTGAAAAAAAATATATCTATATTTTGGAACAAAGCACTCCCTAGGGGTTGTATCCTGCAAGATAACCGTGCACAAGGCCCGTCTGACCAGCCTCCCCTTGAGGATATCTCCTCGGTCCCTGTGCTGCTGCCCCACATCTCTGTTGTCTTTCCACCACCTATCATGCTTCTTGTTCCCACGAGTCCTTGAAAATCTCTCCTTGGTTCTTACAGATGTTATGCATCACGCAGGCTGCCACAATAAAGAGCATTAGATTTTCTTCATCCATGTTGAGCTGGCACGTAAGGGCCCTCTATCATCCTTTCAGTCGGCCAAACACACATTCCACCGCCATCCTGCAACTGCTGAGGCGGTAGTTAAAAACCAGCTTCTGCAGGTCGGTGATCTTCCCTCCATAAGGCTTCATGAGCCTGGGCTTTAGGGGTAGGCAGCGTCCATTAATATGACGGGGGGAACGGTGACACCACGGATCACTCTCTCCTCCATGCTGGGTGCATAGTGTCCTTTCTCCCCGAGGTCAGCCAGAGGGGAGTTTCTGAATACACCCATCACGAGTGCTGCTGGCCCACCCTGTAAAACTGTTCGTGAACCAGACCCGGTGGCCCACCATGGCTTGAAGGATCATGGAGGCATATCCTTTCTTGTTTGTGTAAAGCCTCCCGCTCCCTGCAGGGCACAGCACTGGGAGGTGAGTGCTGTCTAAAGCCCCCACACAGCTCAGGAACCCCTTCTCATTAAAGCCATCTGTGACTTGCTGTGGATTCACCAGGTGGATAAATTTGTTAGAAGCCATGTTCCTAATCAGCTGGCATACTTCCCGGGTCACCTGCCCCACCGTGCAGGCAGCCATGCCAAACTGCTTGGCAATGTAGCAGAGGCTGGCTGAGCTGGCCAGTTTAACGATGGCCATTGTGACCCTCTGGTCTGGTGGGATGCCCCGACGCATGTTTGTGTCCAGCCTCACGGTGTGTGGCCCGAGCATGCAGACAATATGGTAAAACATTTCCCTTTTCATTCAAAACACCTCCAGCCACTGCTGGTCATTCCAAGTGGTCAGGACGATTCAGTCCCACCTGTCCTAGCTGCTCTCGTGGGCCCACACCATGCAGATCCTGCTGGTCCTCCTCAGGTCTCTCAACAGAGCCCGGTCAGATTCCACTTGTTCGCTTCACTCCCGAGTACCTGTTGTACCTTCTTAATGTTGTTAAAGCAGAAACACAACAACTTGCCACTGAGCAGTGTAGTGTCCTACTCCTACTGAAGACTTCCTGCAGTAATCTCCAGTAAACCAGGGTTTCCAGTACTGCGTCCAACTCCTCGTGATCCATGTTCTCCGTCATGTCTCGTATTTCATCCTCGTTCTCCATTTTGCCCATCTCCCAGCAGTGGCCTCTCACCTGTCTGCACCAAGCAGGGTGGTGTGTGTGGTTCATCTGGAGCTTGGTGTAGCTGCTTTTCCAAGCCTTCACCCCAGTGCCCTGGGGAATTGTGCCTTTTGCACAAGTTTTGCAGCCACTGGCGTTGTGATGTAATCAAGCTTGCAAATAAAAACAAAGCTTTGCCTACTCCTCTCCTGGCTAGTCAAAGCATTTGCCGCTTTATGGGAAAACATAAGGCTGTGCTTCTGTAATAAAATTATTTTGCACAAACAGGCAGTTACTGATGATTTTTGCAACATTTCTGATCATTGAGCAGCCATCCCAAAGTACAATGGCCTTATTAACCCATCACCAGGTCTTTTTTGTTGTTAACTGGGGGTACTTCATCACCTTTGGGTGTTTTGATACTCACAGGTAATGACTTCGAAATCCTTGGAACTTTCCCAGACTCTCCTGCAAGCACAGCCCGAGTATAAAGGCACCCCCCAAAATTTGCCAGCCCCTTTCACAAATCACTCGTGCTTGGGCTGTTGATCACCCACCAACTGCTTCACCATGTCTCAGAAAGCCAAGGCCAGCAGTATGATGGATCCAATAGCCCAGGAGGCTGATACCTCCAATGTCCATGGCCCCAACTGGAGCCAGGAAGAACTGGAGGGCTTAATTGACATTTGGTCAGAGCAAAGGATCATAAACAGGCTGGAGAATAGGAGAAATAAACCTGTTTATGTTGAGATAGCAAAAGGCATGCAGGTGCGAGGACACAACCATGACTGGACCCAGGTCCAGTGCAAGATCAAGTCTCTGAGATCAGCATTTTACAGAGCCAAAGACATGAACTCTCATTCTGGGGAAGGTAACACACTTGACCCCTTCTATAACAAGCTGTCTGTCATTCTCTCCAGGGATGCGGGTGACAACCCAGCTTTGCAGATATTCAGCACCGGTGTTGGCCTGGAGGTGGAGGTGGAGGAAAAACCATTGATCACCATAGCTTTATTGCCACTTAGCCCCCGCTATTCCACAGAGTAGTGTGGATGATGAATCGGAGGAGGTGGGGGGTCAGGAAGAAACATCATCTACTGGACCTGGGAAGTCTCTTGTAATGTGTCTCTTGCCACTGCCAGGCGACTCCCGGGTTCATGCTGGTTGGGTTTGGGGAGCGGTGGTGGGGAGAAATTCTTGTGTTGCTGTAGGTTGGTCACCATGTTCTTTCGGTGGTGGTGCAGGCCCACCAGGTTCAATAGCTAATTATTTGCTTTAATTAATTTGTTGCAGCTAGCATGAGCAGTGACATTCAGGCACGTGTTCCCGGAGCAGTGAGTACTGATAAGTTTTGGGCAGTACACGTGGTGCCCAGTTTTGCTGGGTCTGTTTCCATGCCTGCTGGGATTTTGTGCACTGCATGGTGGGAGTGGGGAGGTGTACTTTTCTACATCTGGGGGGAAGCCAACCATTGCTTTTTTCTTTGTTTTTCAGCCACAGTGACTCATGGCCATTGGGAATGGCACCCTGCTCACACTTCAGCAGAGCACTGAGGAGATTTTCACAGCAAGCAGAGATGTCCACAAAACCTCACTCGAGGTTTTGGTGGAGTCCTCGTAGCCAGAGCAGAAAGCGAAGCTGCCTGGTGAGACGAACTTCATTATTTGATGCGTAAGGACCATGCCATCCTCAAGAAAGTGCAAGGCACCATGCGGAATTTGAAAGACACAGTTGACAAGTCCAGTCCTGACTTCCAAAGTTAAAATGACAAGTTCAAGGAGGCCTTGCAGAAATACCTAAAAAATGAACGGTTACGATGCCCAAAAGGGAAAAGTCAGTCTGTTCGTCTTGCCTCTATGCAAGATGAGCCTGTTCCCCCTAACTCTGTGAGTCACAGCAGGGCCGTATGATTGCCAGCAGGACCAGGAGGGTGCCACTGCATTTCAGGGAGACAGGGGTGGTTCGGGGTCATGGTGGGGTGAAGGCAAAGAAGCTCAAGTAAGTGCTGCAATACTCTGTTGCAAACAATAAAAGCTCATTGTTTCCTGCATCTGCCTCCGTATCCCCACTTCCTCATGCTCTTTCTTGGCTCGCCCAACACAACGCTTCCTGGTGTGTGTGTAACACCTGAGCGAGGCCTTTTGTTGAGGTGGGGGAGGGGTGGCCTGGGGTTTCCAGCTTTGCTTGCACACAACACAATCTCTGTCACCCCCCAGGAGCCTGGCTTGCTTTTTTGCAAGCCACCATCAACCAGCCACCTGCAGCTTAGTTTCTCCTCTGAATGATGGAGCCTTTCTTCTTGGTTGCTGGCCTTTGCCAAGACCTCTTTGCCCCACTTGCTCTGCCTGCTTGCCACCCTTCTTCTACCGCTTCTTGCCTGCTTCCCGCCATTCTTCTTGGGAGGCATGGCAGAAGCGGACACTTGTTCGCAGTTTGGTGCAAGCAACACCTCTCCGTTCCTTAATCTCAAAAATTCTTCTTGGTTGCTGGCCTCTTCTTCTGCCAACTTGCCCTCTGCCTTTCACCTCAGCAAGCAAGCAGACACGTCCTGACCTGACCTCTCTCCATTGCACACTTGTAACTTTGCAATTGGTGCTGGCCACAAAAGCCGCCTTCTTGTTTGCTGGCAAAGACCGCTCGCTCCCTCTTGCCCCATGGCTGGGGGCTTGACTCTTAGCTCAGGCAAACTCCCTCCCTAACTCCCTCCTGTCCCACGGGTGGGGCTCTTAGCACCCCAGGGTGGTGCTCTGGCATAGTCCCTCCCTAGCAACTCCTTCATGGTTACTGGACATGTCTCAGAAAATGCGCTTCTGCGCCGCAGGAAATCACTAAATAAAATCCCCATAGACCACTGTAGCATGTGTGCCTTTAAAAAATAATTCTTGCTACAGTAGTCTATGCACCTACCTCTTTGTTGCAGCCTTGTAACTTGGGAGTCATTGCTGTTGGCCACAAAGCCTTCTTCTTCTGGGTTGCTGGCCAAGACCTCTTTGTCCCACTTGCTCCTCTTCACCCCACTTGCCCACTTCTCCGTGGGAGCCAGTGGCAGAAGCTATCCCTGCAGTGGCAGAGGTCTCGGGTCAGAGGCAGCGCCTTCTTCAGCACATAAAGTTTGAATTTCTCCTCTGAATTGTGAAGGCCTTCTTAGGCCCGCTTGGCCTAAGCCAAGTGTGTAGCAGGCTCCTTGGCTCACTTGGGACTTCGGAATTGTTGCTGGGGGAAAGATTCTTCCTGGGCAGGGAAAACACTGCCTGCTTCTCGCCCTTCTCAGGACTACTGCAGTGGCAGAAGCTGAGGCACTTTGGCCTGAGCATCCAGGCCCACTTCACAGTCTTCTCCCCCTCCCCCTCCCCCTCGTTACTGGCCATGTCCTGCATCAATACAAGCATTTCATTCATTGCTGCAGAGGGCTTGGGTCACAGGGGGGACCTTCCACTAAGGAAGCTGTGGCTTGAGTTTCTCATCTGAATTGCAGAGGCTTCTTGGTAGCTTTGCCTGCTCTCTGCCTTAGACCTCTTGCCCTCCTCCTGGTAAGCTTTGACTACTGCAGTGGTAGAAGCTGAGGCTTCTTCACTGGCTTTGACCCTAGCATGAGCTTGATTTGCACAAGTTCTGTAGGCCAACTTCATATAGTCTTCTTGACCTGCACCATTATTGTTACTGGCCATGTACCTACCACCAAATTTGGATTGGGGTATATACATAAGATAACATACGCTATAGGTAGCGTGGGGGCCCAAAGATTTAACAGGGAGTAGAAAAAAAAGTATTATTTCCTAAGCTTTGTGCCCAGCAAAGATTTCAAAGGTACAATGCAATGGAAAGGGAGTAGCATGGCCCAACTCAGCCAGCCAGCTGAGTCGAGCCATCCATCTGGACCTGAGGGGGTCCCAACCATGCCTGGGAGCCCCCACCTAAGGGGGTCCCCTTTGCAATCATGGCTTCCCCCTCACCTCCATGTTCCTGCTGTGTGGGACATAGTAACCAGGAAGGTGGTGCAGGACACCTTCGTCCACCCCTCTCCCCCACCCACGCATGTTGGGGCTCCCTCCACTCCTCCCAAAGCTTTGTGCCCTGCAAAGATTGCAAGGGTACAATGCAATGGAGAGTAGCACCCCACCCCTCTCCACCACCCTACCTGAGGGGCCCTTTGCAACCATGCGTGGGGGGCCCCCACAGTTAGGGGGCCCCTCCCTAACTAAGCTTTATGGGTGGGTGGGTAGGTGGGTAGGTTGGTTTCTTTCTTGCAAGAAAATGCTGGCTGGCTGCATGCAGACTAGCACTGGCCAAGCATTCGGCTTCCCTCCATCCAAAAGCAGTTCACCCTGCAACTTTCCAGTAATGGACTCTATAAAAGTTGCAGGGTCATCAGTAACCAGCAGGAAGCGCCAGTAACCAGGCTGGCTGGCTGGCTACCTGCCTCCCTCCATCCGTTCCTTCCTCTTGCCCTCCCATCATACAGCCCTCCATCCATCCATATCTATTACAGAAGGGACATTGGAGCATAATTATGAATTGGTGTTTTATGCTATGCGCGGCTGTAGTGTAAATTGTATTGTGAATTGTATTGTGATTTCTCAATGGAATTGGTTGCAATTCAATTTTTTGTTAAAAAAAAATAAAGAAGAGGAAGAAAAAATTCTGACTTGTACTTGCTTCTGCTTGATTTCATGGACCTGGGAGGCAGGGGAGCTGGAGGTTTGCAGGTGGCCAGAGGAAGGGAGTGAGTGTGGTTGCTTCCCAGGCTGGACACAAACAGGGCCTGTATTTCAGATTGGTCGGCCTCCCCTCCAGGCACCTCTCAATAAAATATGTCTGGGGATAGCCATCTGATGCAAAATGTCTGGATAATCAGCCACATGCGTGTGGCTGTGCATCCAGCGAGTACCTCTGGATGTGCAAATACCAAAAATGCACTGCATGTCCAAAAAGGCCAGGTGAACAGGAAATACCCCTTCCAGCCTCTGCTTGGCTCCAGCTCCTTTTCTGGAGATGCAAACCCAACTCTAACTATTTCCCCTACAAACATCTGCCTGCACACTTGAGAAGACCAGGCTCTCTCCAGGGGGGCAGCGGGTTGAAGTGGGCGAGGGGGCTGGTCTGCAAACCCTCTGAAAGGTTCTTCATGCAGGTTGTTTTTTTTATAAAGAAAATGTTGCACATGGCAAAGAAAGCATGGGGGGGGAGCTGTTTTGTCTACACACGCCCACAGTGCGTGTAAGAAGTTTATTTAGAGGGAGGACTCATCTGGTGTGGTGGGAAGGGAGGTTACTGTTTAAACAGAAATACGGAGGAGCGGCGCACTGCCATCTGGTGACCACTCACAACAGCCGTGATGCCATTTATTTCTCTCGGTGTGAACTGAATTCCTAGGGGAAGTGAGGGTTAAAGTCTATAATCTGTGAATGGATGTATATTGATAAGGCCATTGTACGTGGGATCACTTGTAGTATGGACTATTCACTAATGTTGGGTTTATAGATAATATTTTGGTTATGGGTTTTAATGGGTGTTGTTGAATCTATGTAATGCATATACATACAGAGTGTATTATATTTGATATTCATCTTTCTTTTTCTTTCCTGTAAATAGTTATAGCTAAAATAAAGAACTCTCTCTGTTGCTTAGGCTGGAGTGGAGTCTCGGGGAGGTGAGAGTGAGGGACACACCTTTTTGGTGGGACACCTCAGCCAGCCGAGCTGCCTGAGGGAGAGCCCAAAACTATTGATACCCTGAGGGTCTTGAATCTGGTATAGCGCCCGGCCCAGGTGCTGAGGGAGGGTCACATGTGCATCACTAATAAAGCTTTTTTTCCTGTTTCATCAGACAGGTGAGCCATGGTGCAATCCATATACCTCCCTGGTCCACTCCCCTTCTGAGATGTAGTAACTTCTGCTCCAACAGGCAGATGGTCCCCTGTAAGTCTGCCAACACAACACCCATCAGGCTCTGAAATGCACCTGGAGCAATGTGCAGGGGAGATAACAAGGGAGACGTGGAGGTTTCTGGGCTGATCAAACTAAAGTGGGATGGGGAGGGGACTTGCTAGTGTGGGTGGCTACAGACCAGCTCATGTGGGACAGCTGGAATCTCACAGCCTGGTGACAATGTCTTTCCCTCTCAGAAAGCATTCTGGAGAGCCTGGGATTTCTTCCCAGAAACTTTCCCCTGCAATATTTCTCTGCCCATGGGCACAAGGAACAGGCATGCGAGAGACCAAACATTTTGCTTCTCTTCTCCAGAAGACCCCAATGACCAGTTGCCATAAAACCAATATTTTGGGCCCAGAATCCAGAGATCTGTGGCAATGTCTGGATGGTCAGTCCCTGGTCACAGGTCACAGCTGCAGGCATGGGGAGGCCCTGCAGGCAGCATCAGCTCTGGGGATGGGGCTTTTTCCCCCCAGTGTGGTATAGTACAGGGGACTTGGATGAATGTCACTGCCCATGAGTTGTCCCTGCATGGGCTTTCCCTGCTCCTGAGGCTGCACCAGCAGTGCCTGGGCCAAAGCAGAGACTGCTGGCAGTGCCAAAGCACTGAAGTTCGGTGCTGTGGCAGAGTCCGGGTCCCTGACCAGCCACAGTGCTAGTTTCCCCACCTGTCTCTGGGCACGTCGCCCACCTGTCTTGTCTGCCATGCCTTGCTCTTACTTAATTGAGGTGTTAATTAAGGTGGGAGGCTGCCCATTCTTGCCCCAATGCCAGGGGGTGCCATCAGCAGCTCTGTTCCTACCCTACACCGCAGCCCAAGCCTCGCAGATGGCATCCAGATGACAATGCTCCCAGCCTACAGCCGGACCAAGCTTAGGCCTCGTTGTCAGGCCTCAGACGTACACACACTCATACTGCCCTCCTCTCACTAGGTCCTCTCACACTCCACCCGCTCTCACAGGGTCTCTTTCACGCCTCGACAACTTGTACTGCCTTGCTCCCTCTTGGAGCGGGCCTCTTAAGCCATAGGTTTTAGCTAGCTCCTACCTTGGGTGGCAGATGTATTGTCTTTTCGGCCTCTCCCATAACCCTCACCAGGGTAGTGGCCAGCCAATTACCTGACCGTGCCTAAGCTTGCCCTGGCCCCTTCTGGGGCAACTGTATACCCTCCCCCACACACGTACTGGGCTCCCAGCACTCTGGCTTCCCGCCCCCGCCCCCCCCTCACTGGCGCTCCACATCTCCTCAGGGCCTTACACCCCACATGGGTTCAGGTGGCTACAGCCATGCCTGGTCCCAAATACCTCTGATGTTAAATGACCCACCCAAAGTTGGGGGGGTGGGGTAATGGCACCCCAACTCTGCTTTCACTAGGATGGTAACTGGCCTGGCATTTCCTGGAGGCTCCCACACCACTGAGAGTCCCACCAGACCACCCACTCCCAGCAGGGTGCAGTTTTACACCTAGACCAGGACCAGGACCATGCCTCACCAGCCAGGAACTGCTCTGTTTATATAGGCGGCCAGAGATCTAAAATGGCCACCACAATCAAGCACCTGCTGGCTGCTTGGCTCAGCTCTTAAAGGGGCAGACACCTACAGTGCCAGGCCATGGCTCCCCTGATGGGGCCTGTCCCTGCCTCTGGCTGTTCCCTTCCCCAGGTCTCCTGCGACCCCCGCAGGTGTTGGAAATCTCCCAACCCAAGTCCATGGCCACAGGGAAGGGAGTCACCCTGAGCTGCTGCATCGTGAGGCATTTCCCAGGGGAGGTGAGTGTGACCTGGCTGCGAAGGGGCAAGGGGGAGGTCACTGCTGTGATCCTGCGGGACTCGGCTGAGTACAGGGTGGAGCCTGGCACAGCCATCCTAGCACAGGACGGGAAGAGCTTCCAGCAGGAGACCAGACTCACCTGCTGGACATCCAGGATCCAGGAGGCAGAGTATATCTGCCGTGTGGGACACCTCACCCTGGAGACCCCCATCGAGAGGAGCAGAGGCAAGTGGTGAGGGATGGTACAGGCCCAGTGGCCATTCTGGGATAAGGTCCTCACTCTGGTTCTGGTCGTGGTAGGTCCATAGAGGAGCAGACCTACCTGTCGCCTGGCCGAGCCCATAGGGGCTGTGACCATGGCAGTGCCTGACCCCTCACACCAGGACCTCCCGGAGGCTGTCTGCAACAGGAGGTGCCCAAGGCCGTGTGGCTGGTTGAGCGGAGCCCACAGTAAGGCTGCCAGGAGCTGAGCTCAGTTTGGCCAAAGCAGTGGTTGGGCATGTGTCTGGTGGTTGAGGGCAGGGACTACTCACTGACATGCTGCTCCCACCTGTTGCAGCCTGCCATCCACACTGTCCAGTCTTGGGGGAGATCTCCCAGCCAGAGACCCTGGTTCTCCAGCAGATGGGGACGCTGAGGTGTCTGATCTCAGGGTTCTACCCCGGGCACCTGGAAGTTTCCTGGCTACAAAAGGGATCAGGAGAGAAGGAGGCCAGGCCCCTGGAGAGCTCAGACCCCCACAGGATCTGGATCCACACCCCCACCCCTAGTCAGGCACTGGATGGGAAGTTCTACAGTGTGGAGTCTGAGCTGCACCTCCACCACACTGGGCCCAAGGACGATGTGGTGGAATACCTGTGCCATGTGGAACATGAGGCTCTGAAGAAGCCCAATCCAGTTCCAGTGGGCAACTGTGGCTCCAAGGTAGGACTGTGTAGGCCGGGCAGCATGGGGCAAGGCCAGAGTGGTGACACCCAGGAGATGCAGCAAGTCATAGGCAGTGGCACATCCTCTCCAGTCACTCTGGGTGTGCAGGGGAGGCATGGAGCACTCTCAGCCCAAAGGACCAAGGGAAATGTAGGCTCCCATCATGGACCACAGCTGAAAGTGACAACGTATGTCAGGGGATGCTCCCAATCCCAGATTGGCTCCCCCAGCTCTGATCCCATCTCCCAACTGAAGATCCCATGTCCTGAGGAGCAGGCTTTAGCCTGGCACCTGCACTTCCCCATGTCCCAGTAGTGGTGTGCAGCCTGTGACCCTTGCCCTGCCTGGCTCACGTCAAAGCCCACAGGCTCTGGGTGTACCAGGTGAATGGACTCAAGGTCCCAGATGACATGTCAAGACTCATTCTTGTTTTCTAGGCCATGCTGAGTCTGACAGAGCCTCCAACAAGTGAGGAGGTGGCTGAGGACAGAGGCAGCACTGTTGGTACCTCATCTCTTGCACCGGCTAGGCTGGGCTGGGGGATCAGGCCCGGGCCCAGGGGCAGTTCCTGCATTGTCTCCAAGCCTTTGATGGTGGAAGATGCTCCTGCCATCCTCCCTCCATTTGTAGTCTGTGCAGTGGAGCTGGGCAGACAGCCCAGGGATGGGGCTATCTCACTCTGTTCATGGGGATGCAACCCCAGCTGGGGGTTTAATAAAGAAGCTGGGGGGCTTCTAGGAGGAAGCTCCAGGGGCCTGTGTGTGGGCTGGGTGGTGCATCCTGTATTGGGAGGGGAATATACAATGGGTTCCTCTAAGATTTGAACCTAGGACCTCTGCACCATCAGTGGGGAATCATACCCCTAGACCAGGGGTGGGCAATTATTTTATCTGGAGGACCACTTAATGAGTTTTGGTGAGTTCTTGAGGATCGCAAGGGTGGCCCCACCCCTTGGCAGGCACCCTACCCCCTAATTGCCAACTTGGGACCAGAAGTCCCACCCCCTAATCCCTGACCTTTGCCTCCAGAAGTCCTGCCCATTGCCCCCAGAAGTACTCCTTTTAAGAAGGGGGTTTGCTATCTTGTAACTGTGGCAAAGTGGGGTTCCCCAACTAGACATAGTGCTAGTTTTCCCACCTGCCTTTGGGCACACCACCCACCTGTCTCTCCTGCCATGCCTTGCTGTTATTTATGTTGTTAAGTAATGTGAGAGGCTGCCCATTCTTGTCCTGATGCCAGGAGGCGCTATCTGCAGCTCCGTTCCTCCCCTCCACCACAGCCCAAGCCTCCCAGATGACATCCAGATGGCTCAATGCTCCCGGCCTATAGCCAGACCAAGCTTAGCCCTCATTGTCAGGCCTCAGACACACACACATTCATACCACCCTCCTCTCATTAGGGCCTCTCACACTTCACCCCTTCTTACAGGGGCTTTCATGCCAGGATAACTTATACTGCCTTGCTCCCTCTTGGAGCAGGCCCCTTAGGTCATAGGTTTTAGCTAGCTCATACCTTGGGTGGCAGACGTACCATCTTTTGGGCTTCTCCTGTGACCCTTACCGGGGTAATGGACAGCCAATTATCTGACTGGGTCTAAGCTTGCCCTGGCCCCTTCCAGGGCAACTCTGTACACTCAGACATATCGGGCCACCAGGGCTCCTCATCTCCGTCCCCTTTCTGGGGTGTTCTTAACTCAAACCATGACTGGTGTTCCAGGGTCTCACACGGACTCTCACTCCCCGCCTGGAACAGCAGGCTGTTGTGCTCTACTATAGCTCTTACTTTCAACCCACACTCGGCCTCCCAGTGGTGGGGGACTTACCGGAGTCAGGACTCACCCCTCTCTCTCAGACTGAGCCCCCCTTACTTAGCCTCTGGCTCAAACTACAGCCTCAGACATTTGAAGACCTACCTTGGCCTACTCCCCTCACATGGGGCCACCCACTCACTGGGGCTCCACACTGCCCCCCTCCCTGGGGCCATGGGGCTTCTCTCCCCAGTGGGCTCAGGAGGCCATAGCTATGCCTGGCCCCAACTACCTTTCCTCAGGGTCCTACACCCACAGGGCTCAGGTGGCTGCAGCCATGCCTGGCCCCCACTCTCACTCCTCAGGGTCTTGCACCCTACAGGGCTCAGGTGGCCACAGCCATGCATGGCCCCCACTACCTCTGATGTTATGTAACCCACCCAAAGATGAGGTCTGGGGTTAAGGTGTCCCTACCCACCTTTCACCAGGGTGATAACTGGCCTGGCATTTCCTGGAGGCTCCCGCACCACTGAGAGCCCCACCAACCCAGCCACTCCTAACAGGGTGCAGTTTTAGGTCATGCCCAGGACCAGGAGCCTCCAAACCATCCCCTACAACTCCTTCCCTTACTGCCAGGATGTTACGGAGCTTTACAGCCAGACAATGCTACTACCTAGCCTCTCAGCAGTGAGCTGCCCTGTTTATATAGGCGGCCAGAGATCTAAAATGGCCACTGCAATTAAGCACCTGCTGGCTGCTTGGCTCCACTCTTAAAGTGGCAGGCACCAACAGTGCCCTGCCACTGTAACCAGAAAAATAAACAAATTATATACTAAAAATCAAACGTCCACAATAACATATTCAAATTTTATTTTAAAAAGTAAATTGTCCTGATTTGTGTGTGTTCTTGTGTTCTATATAGAGATGATTGCATCATAATTCAAAATTAAATGCTAGTCTTGTATATTTATTGGGGAGGCATGGAGGGGTGTTGGGGGTGTGGGTGTGGGGTTTGTGGGGGCTGTGTGGAGTGGGGATTGCTGGGGCGGTGTGCTGGTGCATGTGTGTGGTATGGTGTGGTGTGGTGCAGTGAGTGGGGCTCCCCCAAGAGGTGCATAGGTGTGTGTTTTGGGAGTGGGGGGCTTTTGAAGGGTGTGGGAGAGGGTTTGGGGGGTGCAGTGTTTGTGGGTGTGTGATTGTGTGTGCAGGAGGGTGTGGTTGTTGGGCTTGTGAGGGAAGGTTTGAGGGTATGGTGCAGTGTGCATGGGAACCCCTTCCTCGTTCCCCCCTAAGCTGGTCGGCACCCACCCCCACTCCTGCCCTGTAACAGCCCTTAGTCCACACCCCCTGCAGCACCTCCCCACCATTCCACCTGCACGCAGCCCTAGCCCGTCCCACACCTGCTCCACACCACCCCCCATGACACATCCTGCTGCACCCTGGGCACACAGCAGGGCTAGGGTATCTCCATGGCTGAGCTACCATTCTAGGCAGCCCAGGACAGGGTGGTTCCTTCTGGCAGCTGGTGCCACTGGCCCCAGCCCTGCAGTACCAGCGGGGACCCACACACACAGCCCTGACTTGGCATACCCTGTGCCTGCTCTGGACTTACCCATCCTGGCTCAGCCTCCATAGCTGTGGCAGAGGCCAGGCAACAACTGTTACTTAGTGCAGAGCAAATGTGTCTCCTCCCCCTCACTGCTGCCAGGCAGTTCTTGGTGCCACTTCCCAGAGCCTGAGCCATGTCTGTCACCACTGCCTCTGGGCTACCTAGAAAGGTAGTCCAGCTGCAGACCTGCCCCAGCCCAGCTGCATGCCCAGAGTGGCAAGACGTACCAAGGCCAGGCGGTGCCTGCGCCTGTGGCAGGTTGGACCAAAGGGTTATCCGTGACCCAGATAAATGCCCTCGACAAGCCAGATGCAGCATGCAGACTGAATTTTGCCCAGCCCTGCCCTAAACCAACCAGCTGCCCAGGGCCCCTCCCAGCTGTCTGGGGTGCAGTGAATGACAGGTCCCCATTCACTGTACCTCACAGGGTCTTCCAGATCTCCCTTCCCCAAGCTGCCAGCTCCACTCTAACCCACATAGCCCTAGGCCTAGCTGGGCACTGCTGACTGCTCAGCTGACCACTGCTCTGCTTCTCACCTTCCAGGCTGCAACCTTAGGATGCAAGAGGCCCCAGGTCCACATCCCAAGTAAGTCTCACAACAAACCCCAGACCTCTAGGATGGACAAGCCTGTTGCCCCATTAAGTCACAGAATCACAGAAAATGAGGCTTGGAAGCAACATCAGGGTCACATCTAGTCAAACCCCCTACTCAAAGCAGGACCGTCCTCAACTAGATCGTTCCAGCCAAAGTTTTGTCTAGCCAGGTCTTAAAAACCTCCAAGAAAGTAGACTCCACTACTCCAGGTAACCCATTCCAGTGCTTTATTACCCTCCTAGTGCGAAAGTTCCTCCTAATATTGAACCTTAACCTCCCTTGCTGCACCTTGAGCCCATTGGGCAAAAGGGGGAAAGGGGCCAGGAGGCTTCCCTGGCTGACCAGAGAAATCCAGGGCAGCCTAAGGGGAGCACATAAAAAGTGGAAACAGGGAGAGATCACCAAAGATGAATACACCTCCTCTGCTCGCGCTTGTAGGGAAGCAGTTAGACGGGCCAAAGCTGCCATGGAGCTGAGGATGGCAACCCAAGTAAAGGACAACAAGAAATTGGTTTTTAGATCTATAGGGAGTAAAAGGAAGGCCCAGGGAGGAATAGGACCCCTGCTAAATGGGCAGAAACAATTGGTGATGGACAGAGGGGACAAGGCTGAACTCCTCAACGAGTTCTTTGCCTCAGTGTTCCTAAG
>NW_005843233.1:216486-219450 GCF_000455745.1 Alligator sinensis
AGGGCGCCCCCGGGGGTTACAAGAAATAATGGCCACAAGCTAGCAGAGAGCAGATTTAGACTGGACATGAGGAAGAACTTCTTCACAGTTCGAGTGGCCAAGGTCTGGAACGGGCTCCCAAGGGAGGCGATGCTCTCCCCTACCCTGGGGGTCTTCAAGAGGAGGCTGGATATGCATCTAGCTGGGGTCATCTAGACCCAGCATTCTTTCCTGCCTATGCAGGGGGTCGGACTCAATGATCTATTGAGGTCCCTTCCGACCCTAAATCTATGAATCTATGAATTGCTCCTTGTTTGGTCTTCTGCCACCACTGAGAACAATCAAGCTCCATCCTCTTTCAAACCCCACTTCAGGTAGTTGAAGGCTCCTATCAAATCCCCACCCCCCAGTCTTCTTTTCTGCAGATTAAATATGCCCAGTTCCATCAGCATCTCCTCAAGTCATGTGTCCCAGCCCCCTGAACCATTTTTGTTCTCCTCCTCTGGACTCTCTCAAATTTGTCCACATCCTTTCTGTAGTGAGGGGCTCAAAACTGAACACAGGACTCCAGACGTGGCCTCCCCAGTGCTGAACACAGCAGAATAATTACTTCCTTTGGTCTGCTGGCAACGCTCCTTCTAATGCAGCCCAGGATGCCATTGGCCTTCTTTGCAACAAGGGCACGCTGCTGGCTCATATCCAGTTTCTTGTCCACTGACACCTCCAGGTCTTTTCTGCAGAGCTGCTGCCCAGCCAGTCACCCCCAGCCTGCACTGGTGCATGGAATTGTTCTATCCTAAGCACAGGAATTCACACTTGTCCTTGATGAACCTCATGAGATTTCTTTTGGCCCACTCCTCCAATTTGTGGAGGTCTCTCTGAATCCTACCCCTACCCTTCTGCATATCTACTACACCCCACAGCTTGGTGTCAACCGTGAACTTGTTGAGGGTGCACTCTGTGCCATCTTCCAGATCAGTAATGAAGACATTAAACAAAATCAGCCCCAGGACCAACCCCTGGGGCACTCCACTTGATACCAGCTGCCAGCTAGGCTTCCAGGCATTGATCTCCACCTGTCGAGCCTGGTTATTCAGGCAGCTTTCTTTCCACCTCACTGTCCATTCATCCACCTATACTTCCTTAGTTTGCTTGCAAGAATGCTATGGAAGATGGTATCAAAAGCCTGCTGAAGTCAAGGTATATCATGTCCACTGGTCTCCCCACATCCACAGAGCCAGTCACCTCATCATAGAAGGCAATCAGGTTGGCCAGGCATGACTTGCCCTTGGTGAATCCACACTGACTGTTCCTAAATCACCTTCTCCTCCAAGTGCTTAGAAATGGATTCCTTGAGGACCTGCTCTATGATTTTTCTGGGGGCTGAGGTGAGGTTGACTGATCTGCAGTTCCCTAGATCTCCTCCTTCCTTTTCTCCAAGATGGGCACTAGCTTTGCCCTTTTGCAATCATCTAGGACCTCCCCCAATTGCCACAGTTTTTCAAAGATAATGACCAGCAGCTCTGCAATCACATCAGCCAGCTCCCTCAGCACCCTTGGGTTCATAGCATCTGGCCTTGTGGATAACATCCACCTTTTTTAAATAGTCCCTAGCCTGTTATTTCATCACTGAGGGGGGCTCACCTCCTCCCCAGACTCTGCTGCCTGATGCAGTAGACTTCTGGATGAACCCCTGATTTCCTCAAATTGCTGGTGTGCAGTTTTGCATTTCACCGTGGAGACTTGGCAGAAGGAACCAACAGCAGGTAGGGAAACGTCAGGTCAAGAGGTCCTAGTAAAAGAAGCACAACAAGGAACACATCTTGGGGAATTAGGTGCTGCAGGCTTGTGGTTTTCAGCTGGCAATACTGCCATAAATACTGTAAATATTGGTTAGAACAATAAAACTTCTTAGGAAAATAAAACAGGGCAGCAACCACCTAGCAATGGTAACGGCCCACTCAGTCATCAAGGAAACAGCAAAGGAAAATGAGGTTGTCTCTGCTGGACTGCATCCCAAGAAACATCAGGTGATCACCACAGACACGGAAACCCAGGAGCCACCTCTAAGCGTGAGACCTCTCCTCAAATCCACCCAAGATAGTTGCAGCGCAGTGCGATTCCCATTAGCGCATTGTAGCATTGCTGCTTTGCTGTCTCTGTATCGCCAGTAAAGCTTTTCTCCCTGTTGCATCAGACAGGCGAGCCATGGTGCAATCTGTACACCTCCCTGGCCCGTTCCCCGCCTCAGGTGTAGGAACTTCTGCTCCAAGAGGCAGACGGGGCAGGAGGTCCCGTGTACATCCAGCAACACAACATCCATCGGGCTCTGCAGTGCATCAGGAGCAATGTGCACCGGGATAATGAGGGAGACGTGCATGGAGGATTCTGGGCTGATCAAACCGAGCAGCATGGGAGCGGCGCTGGGGAATTGCTACTATGAGCTGGTCTGCGTCCAGCGCATGGCACAGCTGGGATCTCACAGCCTGCTGACAATGTCTTTCCCTCTCAGAAGGTGTCCTGGAGAGCCTGGGACTTGTTCCCAGAAACTTTCACCCACAACATGTCCCTGCCCATGGGCGTGAGGAGCAGCCCTGTGATAGACCAAACGTTTTGCTTCTCTTACCCAGAAGCACGTCCGGTGTGCAACCGTGACCAGTTGCCATAAAACCAGTACTTTGGGCCCAGAAGGCAGAGCTCTGCGGTGATGCCTACACAGTCGGCCCCTGGGCACAGGTCACAGGGGCAGGCGTGGGAGCGACTCTGCCGACAGCATCAGGTCTGGGCATGGGGCTTTGGTGCCAGTGCGCCCCGGTGCAGGGGGCTGGGGCTGGGATGATTGGTGCTGCCCCCTGACTTGTCCCCAAATGGGCTTTCCCTGCTCCTGAGCCTGCCCTGGCAGTGCCCGGGCTGGGGCAGACACAGCCGGTCTCAGCTGCGTGCTCCTACCTCAGGCTGGGCAGGCCGGTCCTTCCTTTCCCACCA
>NW_005843233.1:220799-226841 GCF_000455745.1 Alligator sinensis
CAGAGCTCTGCGGTGAGGCCTACACAGTCGGCCCCTGGGCACAGGCCACAGGGGCAGGCGTGGGAGCGACTCTGCCGACAGCATCAGGTCTGGGCATGGGGCTTTGGTGCCAGTGCGCCCCGGTGCAGGGGGCTGGGGCTGGGATGATTGGTGCTGCCCCCTGACTTGTCCCCGAATGGGCTTTCCCTGCTCCTGAGCCTGCCCTGGCAGTGCCCGGGCTGGGGCAGACACAGCCGGTCTCAGCTGCGTGCTCCTACCTCAGGCTGGGCAGGCCGGTCTCTCCTGTCCCACCACTCTGGTCCCTGCTCTTGAACAGAAGAAACCCCCCGTCCTTCCCAGGCCTGAGCCAGGAGAAGGGGCGCCCGTAGGTGCAAGTGCTGTGGAGCCCTTAGGGAAGCCAGGGGCTGAGGAGAGCCAGGGTCTCCAAGCCAGGGGCTGCCCTTTCTCTTAAATAAAGGGGATAAATACATCTGGTTCCTGGGGGTCCTGAGGAAGAGCTTTCCCTTTCTTCTTGTGCCCCCCACCCCAGCTCAGCACAGCCTTGGGGACCTCAGGCCTGGGGGAGGTCCTGGGACACGAAGACCTGGGTGGTGCGGAGGGACCAGACCCCAAGCAGCACACAGCCCCTCTGTGCTTTCCCCCCAGCCACGGAGAGAAGAGGGGGCCCCACATGCCACTGAGCTCGGGGCTGACCCTCCCCTGCTCTCCCCAGGCCTGTGGGCAGGGCTGGCCCCGCGTCCCGCAGCCCTGTGGGGTGGGGTAGGAGCAGCTCCAGCTTCCCGCTGCACCTTGGCCCTTCTCCCAGCCCCTCCCTGTGACTCCTGCAAAGTGAAAGTAGGAAGGCAGGCACAGGCATCCACGCAGGCAGGAGAGGAGATGGCGACTGTGGCAGGACGGACGGACGCCTGGGCTCTGCGCCTCGGGGGCCTGCTCCTGTTTCTCCTCGTCCTGGAGACGGCAGGTAAGTGTGGGGCTGGCAGGACTGGACTGGGCTGGTCTGGCTGTGTTCAGCCCTGGTTTCATGACAAAGATCAACTGCCCCTTTTCAGGGGGAGGCAAAGCTGTTCGTCAGGACCCCCAAGCAGCTGTGCTGGGTCTGCCTCTCCCACTAGGAGCCCTGCCGTCAGCCCTGGCGCCGCTTCCCAAGGGCACCTCTGGGCTGAGACAGGGGGTTTCCTCTTTTAATGAGGAGGGGTCCGAGTGCCCCAACGTATCCAGCAGCATGGCAGAGTCTGCTCCAGAACAGCCCGTCTTCCTGGGGTCTGTGGTTCCCTCTGTGCTCCCTTGGGCTTTACTCCGTCCTCCCTGGGGCCATTTCTTTCCTCTCTGTCTGCCCAGGGACCTTTGCTCCCATCCAGCTCTCTCAGATAGGGTTCCAGCCCTCCCCGGTTGGCCAGGAGTCTACTGGAATAGGCACCGATGTGCCTGTGGCTATTGAAAGCAATCCGGGAGATTGATATTGTGAACGGGTTGAACAGTATGATTAATAATGACATTACATTGTGTTGGGGGAAGAAATCTGCCAGAATAGCTTCAGTCAGAGTTGGCAACCCTACTCTCAGAGCCTCTCTCTCCTCAGGCCATGCAGCCACAGCTCCAGTAAAACAATTTTAAACAGTATACTGCCAGAGGGACAACACGCCCTCAGCGCCACGAGACATGAAGCAATGAGGGGCAGTCTCCAGGCCCTGCGGCCAGGCCCATGGTGCCCTCTGTGCCTGGGGTGAGCAGGGCATCGAGATGTCCTATAGAGGAGTCTTTACAAGCCCTGTCTTCAGTGCAGGCGGATCGCACTGAGCCCCCCAAAGGCAACATGCAGCTGGCTCGGCCTCCTCCGTCACCCCGGTGCAGGGGCAGCTGAGTGCTGGGACCAGAACAGGCCTGCAGCAGAGAAATCCCAGCAGCCCCGTGTTTGCAGAGAACAGCCCAGCTCTGGGTGGGCCACGGGGGCTCACGGCTGCTCCCACTTCCCCCCATGCAGGTTCCCAGCTGCAGGTGACCACGGTGCCCTCCTCCACGGCCCACGTGGGCTCGGGGGCCCTGCTGCAGTGCCGGTTCGATGTCGGGGGGCCCGTGGCCCTGGACTCCCTGCGGGTGACGTGGTATTTCTGGAAGAAGAAGGTGGCCTGGTACGAGCCGGGCAGGAGCCAGGCCCAGCCCGGAGCCAGCCTGCCGTCGGAGAAGGCGCTGCAGAGCGGAGACGCCTCCCTGTCGCCGGCCGTGGTGACTGTGTCAGACGGGGGCTTGTACCGGTGTGTTGTGGGGTACGGGGCGCAGCAGCACCCGGGGAACACCACCCTGCGCCTGCTCGGTGAGGACTTGAGATGGGCCCACGGGGTGGCTGTGACCATGCTGGGGCTGGGTGGAGGCTGAGGGCAGCACGTACAGGTGGACCCACATTATTAACGTCAATTAATAATGACATTACGCCATGTTGGAAAAAAAATCTCCTGGAATAGCTTCAGTCACAGTTAGCAAAGCTACATCCAGCTCTCCTGGAGCCTCTCTCTCCTCAGGCCCACACAGCCACACCTGCAATAAAACAATAAAAAAGTATACTAGATGAGGGACATCACTCCCCCAGTACTATGAAACATGAAGCCAGGGAGAAGCAATGGGGGGCATCTCCAGGCCCGGCTGCCAGGCCCACGCTGCCCTCTGCCCTGGGGTGAGCATGGCATCAAGACGTCCTACCCGGGAGGCTGCCTCTCAGCTGGGCACTGCCCCACTGAGGCCCCAGCACCTCCCTGGGGACTCCTGTAGGGAACAGAAACATCTCTGGATTTGTGCGCTCCACGTCCCTGTGTCTGACCCACCCTGGTTGTGCAGCTCGGGGATGGCAAGGCCTGGTACACCTGGCATGGCGGTGCAGTGCCAGTCCGCCAGCAGGGTGACTCACAAATGCCACATCCCAGGTCCCGCATGATGCAGTGACTCTCTCCTTCCAGCTGCCCCGACGATCTCCATCCCGAGAGAACCAGCTGTAGCCAATGTGGAGACCTCGCTCCTGTGCCACGTCGGGAGGTTCTTCCCCAAGGACGTGGACGTGGCGTGGCTGAGAGACGGGCAGGTCCTGGAGGGCTCCACCCGCTCCAGCCCCCAGACGAACCCGGACGGGACCTTCAACCTCACCCTGACCTACACCTTCACCCCCGCCCGCAGTGACGCCGGCAGTGTTTTCTCCTGCCGTGTCCGCCATGCGGCTCTGGGGCAGTCGCTTCAAGAGGACGTCCCCCTGGTCATCCCAGGTGAGTGCCTGTGCTGGGACCTGCCTGCCGCCCTGGCTCTGGACACTGAGGCAGTTCTCTTTCCCCCTCCCCAAGGCAGCACAGAGCTGCTCCAGGCCAGCGTGCAGGCAGCGCTGAGATGCAGATCAGCATGGTGTGGGGCTGCATTATGCAGTGGGAATGCCCTTTCCCTCCCGGACGCACTGGAGCACCAAGGAGCAGAGGGACGCAGGCTTGTAGGGGACTCCTGGGCTGCTGCATCCAGGCCCCTGCATTCCTGGTGCATGGAACCAGGATCTGCAGCATCCCAGAGCAACCCCTGGCCCATGACTGTGAGGGCAGCAGCTGGGGCACAAAGGATGCCAGGCCATGCAGCAGAGGTGGCCGCAGGAGAGACAAGGCCCTGCCCATGCCCTGCCCCTGCAGCCGCGGGGAGGAGGGGATTGCAGGTGGAGGCTGGCTTGGGGGTCTTGGGGAAGACCCTGCTCCCTTCAGAGCAATGGTGCAAGCAGAGCTCTGCCTTCTTCCATAGGTGGATTAACGCCCAGGCCTGGTGGGCACTGGCTCAGACGCCTTCTGCAAATGAGGGCCCCTCAGCAGCGAGAGGTGGGAAGCGCATATGCACTGCTAGCCAGAGGCAAACAGGTGGCCAGGAACCTGGCAGAAACCAGCTCCACAAACCAGCCGTCACCATGTGATAAAAGTAAGTCTGTGGAGGGGAAGAAGGGGCGTGGAGGTGGAAATCGAAGCTCCCACAACTAGAGATAGGGCTGAGGCAGGGGCAGGGGCAGCACTGCCGAGCCCCAGCCAGGGCAATGCATGCTTGGGGCAGGGAGCAAGACAGAGGTGCAGGTGGCTCATCCAAGGGGTTGGGTGGGGGAACGAAGGGTAGCTCCCTGGTACTGCATGCACTCCTGGGGGAGGTGTGGTGGGCATTCGCCCCCAAATTTGTGCATAGGGCAGAGGTGGGCTGCACTCTGTTTGCTCAGGTCTCTCTGCACCGCTGCCTTTGCCCCACACGTCCCCTGCCTGACCCAGCAAAATACTAGTCCAAGCATTCTAATATAATAAAAGCCGTGGCACTTCCAGCTGTGTCTGTCTGTCCTTAACGCCAACTGCACATGTGCCACCTGGAGCCTCACAGACAGCAGATACATAGGCGGAGGCAGCCAGGCCCAGGCTGTGCTCCCCGCTTGGGAAGCGGTCTAGGGAGAGACCCGGGGTGTGGGGCAGGGTGCGCTGCCATGTGGAGTGAGAGCATGGCTTGCGGCACTGCAGGGGGCATGGCATGTGGTGCAGGAGGGGTGGCACACCGCAGGGTGCCTCACGGGGAGTGGGTGCAGGGGGGTGCGGATAGTGTCTGCCACTGCAGCATGAGGCCACATGGCGGGGGGCCCCTGCCAGTCCCTGCGTGGCACACTGCAGCAGCACTGTGCACCCCACCTGCACAGCCTTGAGCCATACCTCACCTGCACCGGGAGTGCCCACTGCCCGTGGTGGTGGCACACACGGTGGCATGGAGGGGCATGGTGCATGGCAGGACATGGGCAAAGTGACCACAGGTGTGGGAGTGCCAGCAGCACCCACCAGCTGCACCACAGCACTGCGGGATGGGGAGCACTCCCCAGGTGGCAACATACACAAACACGCCACACACCCCCACACCAGAAGTGCCCGCCACCTGTAGCAAGCAGCCACGTGGCGAGCACCCCCCACATGCACGGCACCCTGCAGCCACATGTACACCACCCTGCACACCAGCCCCCTCGCAGGGAGTGGCCACCGGCTGCAATCGCAGGGCGCTCAGAGAGCGCGTGTGGCATGGGGTGCATGGGGGGGCGTGGCATGCAGCCACAGGGTGCCACACGAGGAGCGGGCATGGGGGGCTCAGACAGCACCCATCAGCAGAAGCATAGGGCTGCAAGCCCCTCATCCCCCCAAGCTATGCCCCCACTTGCCACACCCCCAGTGCGCCCTGCACCATGCCCTGGGGCCACGAGCCACATGCCCCCCATCAGCCCCAGCCTCACGACCCGGGGCCACTGCCCACAGCTGCAGCCAGTGGGAATTCCACAAGCCCCGCACCATGGCCGCTCCCCACGGCATGCCCCGTGGTCATGTGCCATGCCCTCCCTTCCCCCTTGAACCCTGTGCCGCACCCCAGGGCTGCTCCCCACCCCATGTGGCCTCAGCCAGTGGCTGCTCCCCCCACCATGGCTGCTCCCCACACCATGCCCCAGCACCACGGCCCCCCTGCACACCCTGCGCAACACCCAATGGCCACTCCCCGTGCCATGGCCGCTCCCCATGCCACGGCCCATGGCCGTGCGCCACTCCTCCACTCAGCCGACTGCCACGACCCCCTCGTGTGAAGCAGCAGACAGCGGGGTGGAGTGGGGCTGGACACAGAATGGCAGCAGGAGGAAGGCAAAGCAGGGCAGGATCCAAAGCAGCAGCAGCGGGGAGCAGGGCAGGACCTGGAGCAGCAGGCAGGAGAGTGGGGCTAGATCCAGAGCGGCAGGGGAGGGCGCGGAGCCGGACTCGGTATTCCATGCCCTGCCCCACTCCCCCTCCGGCCATCACGCATGATGGGCATGGTACTAGTTGAGGTATAAAAACCTTGAGGCAGGAAGGAGCCAGTGGAGGGAAGAAAAGAAATGCGTGGAAAGATAATCAGTAAGGTCTTTCTGCCCCTTTACCACCCCCCACCCCGGGCCACTCCTCAAGGGGCAGGAGAGGGTTTTGAGTCTGTTGAGTACAAAGTGCTGCAGGGCAGGAAGGAGATGGGGAGAGGGGAGGGGGAAGAGGGGGTCGT
>NW_005843233.1:226872-236030 GCF_000455745.1 Alligator sinensis
AAAAGAGGTGGCGGGGAGCCTGGGACATCAGCAAGGATTCTTGGTGGCGCGGTGTGGGGAGCCCCAGACTGGGATCAGAGGGGGCTGCAGAGCAGGAGTGAGGGGCACTGGCAGCGCTGTGTGGGGAGCCCAGGGCTGGGCTGGGATAAGAGCGGATGCTGCAGTTAAGCTACTGGAGATGGAAAGGAGGAGTGTGCGCTGGCCTGCAACACGTGCCTAGATCCAGGAGCAGGGCAGTGACTGCAGCCCACCCCACACTCCTGCTGGTGCCCCAGTGCTGCGGGCAGTCAGGCAGTGCACAGCAGGTTGCAGGAGCCGTGGTGCCAGGGACCGGCCATTCATTCCCCTTCTCTCTCATACGGTGCGAAGCAGCGCTGCCAGGATCTGTTATTTTGCCTCCTGTCTTCACTCCACAATGAAGCGTGAGCTCTAGCTCCTTGCTTTCCATGCAGAGATGATAGCTTTTAAGGCCATCACCACATGGGGTACTTGGGAGATTCAAGGATCCTGGTTTGGTCTGATAAAAAAAATTGCAAATTCTCTGACTAAACCCCCATAATTCATGAGTAAAATGAAAGCCAGCTCCCCCAACTGTGCTCACTCCTAGGGCGAGGGGGGACCCATGCCCCTAAGATCTGTGCGTGGGGTGGGGCTGAGCACTGCCCACTTCAGGGTTGGGCTCCTGCCCTGCTGCCCTCCCTGCAGGCCCCTGCATCCTGGCTGGTGCGACCCGGAGCTGCAGGGCTCAGCACAGCTGCGCAGGAGGCTGCCTGCCACTGTGAGCTCCGCGCTGCCCTGGAGATGCATCCCCTGCCTGTGCGGCTGCAGCAGGAGCAGCAGTGCAAGGTTGTGTGCAACAGGGTGTGAGCGCGAGCCTGCGGCTGGCAGCGCAGAGCCCCTGCCCCACGCATAGGTCTGGGGGCAGGGCAGTCCTTGGGGGAAGGCAAATCGGGGCATCCAGCCACTCGCTAACCACCCCCCTCCCACGGCTGACACCACCAATGGCAGCAGCAGCAGCAGCGTGTCTGGATCGAGGGCCCATGGGATCAGAGTAGAGGTGGTGTCCCGTGTGGGCCAATTTGCCCTGGGCCCCACACCCTGCTCAGGTCAGCTCTGTCTGGGGGACACGGGTCTGCCCCACCTCCCAGGAGTGCATGCCATGGGGGGAATCAGCCAACCCTCTGAATGACCCACCCGTGGTCCTATCCCACTCTCTGCTCGGGCCCCGCAGTGGCCGCTCCTTGCAGCCTCGGGCCCCGAACCCCAAGCCCTCGGGCTGCCTGGCTGGGCAGCCGCCCCAGCCCTGCCCAGCTCTGTCCCTCCCTATGGGGGCCCCGATCCTGCCCCCACCACCCTGCGGGAGCTGCTCTCCAGGCTGCCTGGGGGCCATGTGCATGTACAAGTTATAATGTGCCATAAATCCAATCCTCAAAGGCAATTTAAAAGGCACCTTTTGCAGAAAAGCCTACTGCATTCAAAAAATAGGCAGTGGGACTGAAAAAGATTAAAACATTTAAGTATGGATATGCAAAAGAAGCCCTATTCAATATGGATTTGGATTCAGCCCAGATCAGGGACAGTGATTAGATTTGTCGATTCAGATCACCATCTCTGATTTGATTCGGCCAAATCTGAATCCAAAGATTCGATGCTGATTCGGAGAATCAGCGACTCAGGCATAGACACAGCTTTAAATGTTTTTTCTACATATCTTGAGGTAGCAGGGGCTCGTGATCGCTGTGATGCTGGGGTGGATGCAGTGTCCCACTGGAGTGCAGCATCCCTGTGCTCAGTGACAAGCCCAGAAGTGGATGGGAAGTACTTCCAGTCCTCTGCCAGGTTGGCTGGGGAGCGCACTGGGGATTCCCCCCCACCCTTGGCTCAGCGACCGGGCACAGTAAGTCTCTGTGTGCCCCCCTAGACCCAGGAGACACCAGTTGCTGAGCCAGGTGGGTGCAGGGCCCCAGCACACTCCCCAGCAGACCCAGAAGAGGACCAGAAGTGCTTCTGGTCCACTTCTGAATCTGCTGCCGAGAGCGCTGGGGAGCCCCCCGCGCTTCTGTGGGACACTCCATGCGCCCCAGCATCACAGCAATCATGAGCCCCGGCTACTTAGCGGTATATAAAAAAACATTTAAAGCTGGGTCTATGTCCAAATTGCCAAATCTTTCCAAATCCCTGTGAGTTGATTCCGATTTGATTCGGAGAGATTAGAGGGCCCTCTGATTCGATTCAGACTCAGAGATTCAGCCACCGAATCGGGCCGAATCTCTGCTAACTTGAATCAGGAACCGAAGCGTCACACAGGCCTATTAAGTAGTCTGTCTACTTCACCAATTGGCAGACAACTGATGTTCTCAGTATGTTCAAAGCAAACAGGAAATTCCCAGCGATGACAGTGAAGTGGTTTCAGACAATATCACCCAACATTTGTTGCCTTTTTTCCCAAGGTGCCTAAAACACTGCAGCCGTATAGTCATTAACAGGCCCTGCCCTGGGCAGAGGGAGGAGAGCGGGAAGCCTGGCCCGGAGACCACCCTGCCCTGGGCAGCCAGGAAGGCTCCCACCTTTCACCTCGGTCTCAGCCCTGCTGGGCAGGCTCCGGCAGCCGCCCCTTGGCACTTTTACATGTGCTCCAGGGGGGGGGGGTGACGCGGGGGTGTCAGCATCCCCGTGCATAAAAATGGTAGTGGCAACACTTGAACTAAAGTTCATTCAACAAACTTTAGTTCAAGCACCCCCACCGCCACTTTGAAGCACCGGAACACTGATTCATGGCAAAACTGAGTAGTTAATTTTGACATTGCATGTTGGGCTTTATGAATACACCATGTAAACATGTAACGTGTCTTTTTATTAATGCTTTTGGATACAGTCATGTTTATAATCATTAATGGGGGGGGGCTCTAAATGTATGCTTGTCCAGGGCCCCGATAAATCTTAATCCAGATCTGCCTTATTTTCTCTTCCCAGTTTTGAGTGCAGAAAATAAAGGGTTCCTGGCTGCCATGATCGCACTGGCAGTGGTATCGGTAGTTTTCGCCGCAATAATCGTTTACCTCTGTGTGAAGAGGAGGAAAGGTAAAGTGGGGAGATGCCGTTGGGCTTCAGGGTCACAAAGCGGGGTGATGGGTCAGAGAGGGTGGAGCGCAGTACACACTCCTGGGGGTGGAGAGGCTTGAGCTCATATTGGACGTATCTCCCACGCCATCCCAGACTGATCCCTGTCCTGTGTGTTGCTCTGACCCTAGGTTGGACGGTCCCCTACTCTGTATCTGAGCTGCAGGTGCCAGAAAAGTGCCTTCTGGGTGAAGAGGTGACCCTGCGCTGCTCCATGGAGGGGACATTCCCTGAACATATCAATGCAACATGGGAAAGGATCCGCAGCAAGTACAGGACGGTGTCTAAGAGCGCTGCGGACCAAGAAAGCTCCGAGCTCCAACCAATATTACCTGCCCTCCCCATGGGCTGGAGAGTGACAGAGGAGAGAACTAGGACCCACCTCACGTCCTCCCTGACCTTCACCCCCACACTGCAGGATGACGGGGCGCGGGTCCGGTGCGTCTTCCTCCACGAGGCCAAACGGATTCGAGAGGAGCGAGTGTCCCCGGAGATCCGGGTTTGGGGTGAGTGCCAGAGCCCCTGTCACCATCTCCAGGTGTGGTCAGTCTGCTGCTCTCCTGGAGGGATGGAGCTGGGCATGGATCAGCTTTTGGCATGAGCAGGACTCACCCAACCCTCACTGCACTGTCCCTGCCCCACCCAGCTCTGTGGGCGGCCCAACTATCCATCATCCCCAGGCAAAATCCCAGCTGTCCCTTGTACTAACATCCCACACTGTCTCCCCAGCCCGGCCGCAGGTGTCTGAGATCCAGGTGTTGCCAGAGTGGGACCCCCGCGACAAGGTGCCGTTTGCTGTCCAGCTCCACAACTTCTACCCCAGGGAGGTGCCCCTGATCCAGTGGGGCTGGGACGGGGCTGAGAATGGGGGGGAAGACCCCGCGCAGATAGACAAGACAGCGGACGGCACGTTCACCGCAATGAGCATCTGGAGAGTGCCCACCTGGTGCCTGACCCGGCCGGAGCTGCGAGTGCGAGTGTGCGTCCAGCAAGGCCCCGGAGAGCCCCCGAGCGAGAGAGAGCTCAGCCTGAGGGCCGCGGGTGAGGAGGGGCCGTGTCCTGGGGTCCCAGACCCGCTGCAGGGGAGGGGGGTCTGTGTGGTGTGTGAGGGGCCGGGGAGCAGCCCCTGCCAGGCCGCGGCTCCCCTGACGGGGCCTGTCCCTGCCTCTGCCTCTTCCCTTCCCCAGGTCTCCTGCGGCCCCCGGACGTGTCTGAAATCTCCCAGACTGAGTCCGTGGCCACGGGGAAGGGAGTCACCCTGAGCTGCCGCATCGCGGGGCATTTCCCGGGGGAGCTGAGCGTGACCTGGCTGCGGAGGAACAAGGGGAAGGCCTCTACTGTGATCCTGCGGGACTCGGCTGAGTGCAGGGTGGAGCCCGGCACGGCCGTCCTGGCACGGGACGGGAAGAGCTTCCAGCAGGAGACCAGACTCATCCTGTGGACGTCCAGGGACAAGGGGGCAGAGTACACCTGTCGCGTGGACCATCTCACCCTGCAGACCTGCATCGAGAAGAGCTGGTAAGTGGTGGGGGACAGGACAAGCCCAATGGCTGTTCTGGGATAAGGGGCCTGGTTACAAGTAGCAATGTGTCAGGGGACGATCCTGACCCCAGACCAGCCCCCGCAGCTCTGATCTCATCTCACAGCTGGAGCCCCCACATCCTGAGAAGCAGGCTACAGCCCTGCGCCTGCACGCCCCCATGTCCCAGCAGTTGTGTGCTGCCTGCAGCCCTACCCAGCTCATGGGGAATCCCAGAGGCTCTGGGTCTACCAGGGGAATGGACACAAGGTCCCAGACGGCACTGTAAGGCTTGTTCTTGTTTTCTAGGCCATGATGAGTCTGCCAGAGCCTGAAGGAGGTGGGGAGGTGGCTGAGGACAGAGGCAGCATTGTCAGTGTGAAGAAATTCTTCTCCTTCTCTGTTCCTGGGTCTGAGATCTCCCATCCTCCGTATTGTTTCCCACCAGGGAACCTGGGGAACCAGTTTGGTGATGCTGGTCACTCCACCAGGGTGATGACCACTTTTAAAATGGTTGGTTGCCATCAGCAGGGTTCAAATAATACCTTTTTCTGGGTGGAACCAGGTGTTGAGACAAAAACGTTATTTAACTCAGGCTGCTGTCTGCATGTATGAGTCAGTATGCTTGAAGATTAGCTATAAAGGTAGATCTAAGTACATCAGATGCATATCAAAAGGGCCACTGAACTCTATATTTAGTAGAAGATTCAAAATATCCCGTATTGCTCAAGGTGTTATCTCTGGAATCCCTTTGCTTTCCTCTTCCCCCATTCTCCCTTTTCTCTCCAATAAAAAGTTATTTCTTGCAGCATGCCTGGCTGTGAATCAATAAAATCGAGGTGCGGGGGACAAGCCTTTTCAGCTCTCTTTTCTTGGCAAACTAAGGTGGGTGTGACTTTTTGCTTTCCTCCAGAACAGGAGGCTACTTTTGAATGCTTCAGGCTAAAAGAAGCACCTCAAAGTACCACAGTGGGCTAAGTACCCCACTGCACACCCCCAGGCTGTGACCCGCCTGCCTCCACTGGGCTCCAAGCTGGTGGGAACCCAGCCCTGTCCAGGCAAGCTTCAAGCTGCTGGGAGCCCAGCCCAGGGGAGGCAGGGGCTGCGTTGTGCCTACCTCCACCGGGCTGGGTTACCCGCAGCTTGAAGCCTGGTGGAAGCAGGCAGGTTACAGCCCAAGAGTTCCCCCCAGAAGGAGCCGCAAGGTGCCTTGAGGAACTGGAACTGCTTAAGAAGCAGAAACACCTCCAGGTCCTGGAACTAGAAGCCCAGACGGTGCTGCGCAAGCTGGAGGCTGAGCTATGCCAGCGTAAGTGGGAGGATTAAAAGGCACAGCGCAAGCATGAAGCTGAACAGTGTAAGTATGAGGCTCAACAGTGTAAACACAAGATTGAGCGGCTCCAGTTACAGTGAGATTTAGGAGGCCAGGAGGCACAGTGCTAGCATGAGGTTCAACAGTACTGAACGGGGCAAGCTGCACCCCTGCAGGGTGACCCCCCCCCCACCCCACAAGGACTGCATCCCATACAAAGACACAGAGGACCCAGAGGTGTTTCTGAGTAACTTCAAAAACCAATCACGCTGATGGAAGTTGGAAAAAGGAGTTCAAGGGATCTGTTGCTGGGCTGGTAATGGGCAACATGCCTGTGATCCTGAACAACCTGCCCTCTAGGTCGGTGAATGACCGTGATGCTTTAAAGTCATTCATTGTGCACAGGAGGTATAGGCTGGGTCCAGATCATTTCAGGAAGAAGTTCCCCACAGCTGCCCCACAGCAGGGAAAGTCTATGGCTGAGTTCGTGCCCAGTTGAAGGAGTCATTCCTTTAATGGGTGGAGGGAGCCAAAGCTGACACCAGACATAAAGTGCTGGACCTTACGGTGCTAGATCAATTCTAGTTCAGGTGCCCTCGGGAGATTAAACACCTAGTCACAGACGAGGAGCCCATATCAGGCAGTGAAGCTGCTGACTTTGCTGATCAGATGTTGCTAGATCAGGAGGGGCGGGACAGAAGGCCTCCCCACTTTGGGAAGGACTGGAGAGGTTCCAAAAAGAGGGGAAGGGAGAACCAGGCCAGAAACAGGAGTTACGGGTCCCCTCTGCGGAGCACAGGGTGGCCCCGGATACCGTCATCCCACCCTGGTCGGAAAGCAAGGGTTGGTTTAACTGTGGGGAGTCTGGTCCCTTCAGGGCCAACTGCCCAAACCTGAGCAACCCCAGTTAGTCCATCAACTGAGCAACAGCTCTGCCAAAGAGGAGGGAACCCCAGGCCACTCTGAGGGCCATACCTGTATCTTCAGGACTATGAACCCAGACAAGAATGGCGCAGGCCACCAGCAGCTGGCGGAGCACAGCTGCATTGGCAGGAGTGTGGTGGTGGTAATAAGGGGAGCTCCCCCAGATGTGGATGGCACTGTCAGCTGCAGTGGGGAGGGGTGGCAAGTGCTGGCCAGGGGTCAGCAGTGTCCAGGGCAATCTGGGACCACCCGCAGACACCGCCAGCACTGTAGCCAGTGGAGTGGCGAGCACCGATGATCAGTGGCACCTTTTTGCAATGAGAGCACCACCTTGTGCAGAGGGTGCACTTGCACCCACATGCAGACCCTACACATTTCCCCTGAATCCAGAGGAGGTGATGGCCTCCCACAGGGTGGAGGTAAAAGTACATGGGAGAACTATTTAAACTTGCATTTCTTTGGAACAGTGTTCTGTTTCGAGCTTATTGTCATTTTCAAAGCACTCTTCCATTACACGGTGTCAGAAAAGTTTCAGAGTTTCAACGCTTTTTTGACATTTCACCCAGGCTGTAATACAGAAGTATGAAACTGGAGGAGGAGCAGCCTCCCACACATCACAGGCAGATCGGGGCCGGCACCCCGGGGAGGAGTCCAGCAGACCCCCACAGCCCGCCTGGGGGTGAGAACAGGAAGCTGCCGCTGCCATCTCCCTGGGAGTGGAGCAGGTGGAGAGAGAAAGAGCACAGCCCCAGCGCTGCGCACCGCTACCCCCACCGGGCTTAGTTCCTCGGGGCACAAGTGGCTGGGAACTGAGCCCGGTGCAGGTGGAGCGCAGCAGTCTGGTAGAGGTGGGTGGGGTGTAGCCCAGGGGCTGCACTACGCCTGCCTCCACCGAACTGGGTTCCCACTGGCTTGCAGCCTGGTCTAGGGCGAAGGGCACAGCCCTGCGACACTCAGCCCAGTGGCAGGAGGTGGAGTGAGCCTCACCTCTGCCTGCCTCCCACCACCAGGCTCAGCTCCAAGGGGCTGGTGGAGCCAGTTGAAGTGCAGCCCAGTGTCAGGAGGCAGGCAGGGCCAGCACACCACTCCAGTCTGCTCCACCAGCCCCGGGGGGGGGGGGGGGGCAGTTGCAGCCAGAGCTGTGCTCCCTGCCAGGCTGAGTGACATGGGGCTGGTCATTTCTACTTCTGGGTGCAGAAATTGAAATCATCCTGGGAATCGTGATCTTAGTGGGAATCCCAGCCACTGCAATAATCATTTACTGCCGTATGAGGAGGAGGATAAGTAGAGTGGGTAGATGTTGTTGGGCTTCAGGGTCTCAAAGGGCGGTGATGGGTCAGAGAGGTTGGAGGGCAGTAGAGATGCCTGTGGGTGGAGAGGCTTCTCAGACTGGACGTATCTCCCATGCCATCCCAGGCTGACCCCTGTCCTGTCTGTAGTTCGGACCTAGGTTGGGCAGTCTCCTACCCTGTCTCTCAGTTGCAGGTGCCAGAATAGTGTCTTCTGGGCCAGGACATGACCCTGTGCTACTCCATGGAGGGGACACTGCCCGAACATGTGGCTGTGACATGGGAAAGGATCCGCAGCAAGGACAGGATGGTGCCTAAGAGCGCTGGGGACCAAGAGATCCCTAAGCACCAACCGATATTACCCACCCTCCCCCGGAGCTGGAGAGCGACAGAGAAAAGAACTAGGCCCTGCCTCCCGTCCTCCCTGACCTTCACCCCTGCGGTGCAAGATGATGGAGCACGGATCTGGTGCATCTTCCTCCATGGGGTCGAACAGATCAGAGAGGAGCAAGTGTCCCCGGAGATCTGGGTGTGGGGTGAGTGCCAAGAGACCCTGCTGCCACCTCCAGGTGTGGTCAGAGCCTGCTGCTGTCGGGGGGGGTGGAGCTGGGGATGGACCAGCTTTTGGGGTGAGCAGGCCTCACCCAGTCCTCACTGCACCACCCCAGCCCCACCCAGCTCCCTGGCTGACCCAACTATCTATCGCCTCAAAGCAGAATCCCAGCTGTCCCTCGTACTAGCACCCCACACTGTCTCCCCAGCCCGGCCGCAGGTGTCTGAGATCCAGGTGTTGCCGGAGTGGGACCCCCGCGACAAGGTGCCGTTTGCTGTCCAGCTCCACAACTTCTACCCCAGGGAGGTGCCCCTGATCCAGTGGGGCTGGGACGGGGCCGGGAGCTGGAGGGAAGATCCCGCGCAGATAGACAGGAACGCGGACGGCACGTTCACCGCGACGAGCATCTGGCGAGTGCCCAGCCGGAGCCTCGCCCGGGCG
>NW_005843233.1:236141-249921 GCF_000455745.1 Alligator sinensis
GCGTGGGGGGGTGTGGGCTCTGTGGGGTGTGGGAGGGGCCGGGGACCAGCCCCTGCCAGGCCACGGCTCCCCTGACGGGGCCTGTCCCTGCCTCTGCCTCTTCCCTTCCCCAGGTCTCCTGCGGCCCCCGGACGTGTCCGAAATCTCCCAGACCGAGTCTGTGGCCAAGGGGAAGGGAGTCACCCTGAGCTGCCGCATCGCGGGGCATTTCCCGGGGGAGCTGAGCGTGACCTGGCTGCGGAGGGGCAAGGGGGAGGACACTGCTGTGATCCTGCGGGATGTAGATGAGTGCGGGGTGGAGCCCGGCACGGCCGTCCTGGCACGGGATGGGAAGAGCTTCCAGCAGGAGACCAGACTCACCCGCTGGACGTCCAGGGACCAGGGGGCAGAGTACATCTGCCGCGTGGGACACCTCGCCCTGGAGACCCGCTTTGATAGGACCAGTGGTAAGCGATGGGGGATGGGACAGGCCCATCAGCTGTTCTACGATAAGGGGCCTTGTCACGGGCCCTGCTCTGGTTCTGGTTGTGGTGGGTCCATAGAGGAGCAGACACACTTGTTGCCTGGCCCAGCCTTGAGGGGCTGTGAGCCCATGGCACTGCCTGACCCCTCGCACCAGGACCTCCCGGAGGCTGTCTGCAACAGGAGTTGCCCAGGGCTGTGTGGCTGGTTGAGCGAAGCCCACAACATAGGCTGCCAGGAGCTGAGCTCACTCTGGCCAGGGCAGAGGGTGGGCATGTGTCTGGTGGTTGAGGACAGGGGCCTCTCACGGACGTGCTGCTCCCACCTGTTGCAGCCTGCCACCCACACTGTCCAGTCCTGGAGGAGGGAGATCTCCCAGCCAGAGACCCTGGTCTTTGGGCAGCCAGGGACCCGGCGGTGTCTGATCCCAGGGTCCTAGCCTGGCCAGCTGGCAGTTCTCTCCTGCGCCATTTCTCAACCAGGAAAGAAGCCCAGCCCCTGAAGAGCTCAGACCCGCACAGGATCTGGATCCACACCCTCACCCCCAGTTGGGCACCGGACGGGAAGTCCTACAGCGTGGAGTAAGAGCTGCACCTCCGCCACACTGGGCCCAAGATTGATGGGGTGGAGTACCTGCACTGCGTGGAGCATGAGGCCCTGAAGAAGCCCAAGTTCAGGTCCAGTGTGCAACAGCAGCTCCAAGGTAGGAGCGTGTAGGCCGGGCAGCGCGGGGCAACACCAGAGTGGTGACACCCGAGAAATGCAGCAAGTCATAGGCAGTGGCACATCCTCTCCAGTCACCCTGGGTGGGCAGGGGAGGCATGGAGCACTCTCAGCCTAAAGGGCCAAGGGAGATGCAGGCTCCCATCATGGACCAGAGTAGCAAGTGACAACGTGTGTCAGGGGATGCTCCCAATCCCAGATTGGCTCCCCCAGCTCTGATCCCATCTCCCAACTGGAGATCCCCTGTCCTGAGCAGCAGGCTTCAGCCTGGCACCTGCACTTCCCCATGTCCCAGTAGTGGTGTGCACCTGCGGCCCTGGCCCTGCCTGGCTCACGGCAAAGCCCACAGGCTCGGAGTGTACCAGGGGAACGGACTCAAGGGCCCAGATGGCATGTCATGACTCGCTCTTGCTTTCTAGGCCATGCTGAGTCTGACAGAGCCTCAAGCAGGTGAGGAGGTGGCTGAGGACAGAGGCAGCATTGCAGTACCTCCTCTCTTGCACCGGCTAGGCTGGGCTGGGGGATCAGGCCCGGGCCCAGGGGCAGTTGCTGCATTGTCTCCAAGCCTTTGCTGGTGGAGGATGCTCCGTCCGTCCTCCCTCCATGTGTCGTCTGTGCAGCGGGGCTGGGCAGGGAGCCCAGGGGTGGGGGCTGTCTCTCGCCCTTTGTCCATGGGGGTCCAACCCCAGCAGGCCCCCATCTGCCAAAATAAAGATGCTGACTCTCACCCACACCAGTCTCCCTCCTGCCCAGGCCTGACCACCGACACAAGGGGCTTGAGTTCAGAACAGGGGCACGTATGCCTCCAGCACACGCGTGCCCCCTGTACTTGCAGTGGCTGTGGCAGCAGCAGATCCTGAGAAGGTAAGTGCGGGGCGGAGGCAAGGAGGAACCAGAACAGCTGCAGATAATCCAGAGGTCGCACGCCCCCGAGCCCTCTTAACTGAACCGGCAGGAAACGGTGCTCCCGACCAGCGCGTGAGCAGAGCGGGCTCTGTTAGCGTGCGCCATCATTCGTGCAAGGTGGGCACACAGAAGTAGCCAGGAAGCAGTCTCCAGCAGGGCAGCAATGAGGACTCGTAGCTCTGCTGCTAAGGTAAGGACACAGCCCACTGCCGCTGGCCGCGCTGCTTACCCGTGGCTCCTCTGAGGTCTCCACCCACATGAAGCCCATGGGGACACCCTGCCCCTGTCTGCAGGGGCGGCCTGGCAGTGACCCTGCAGCTGGGGGTGGGAGGGGAGTGGGAGTCCCCTCACCTGTCCCTCTTGTGTCCAGCTTCAGACCTTGGAGGAGCAGGTGAGGGGACTCTGTGTGGCAGTGAGCAGGCTGCGGGGATCAGGAACGGTGAGGCTGTGATTGGCTATTTCCATTCCTTACAGGTCCAGATGCCTACGGGAGAAACCCCACGAGAGGGTCCACAGCAAAGGAGTGGAAGACTGTCACCTCTGCACCCAGGCAACGGGAGCTGGCGTCTGCTCCCCCAAAGCAGTTGGGGAACAGGTCCAAGGCCCTAGCAGCCTTGCTGAAGGATGCAGCAGAGGGGGCCGCAGAGGAAGAAGTCCATCTGACCCCCACTGAGCAGACTGGGGCACCATTGCCCAGTCTGAAGAGGAAACGCCGGGTTGTTGTGGTGGGCCACTCACTCCTGAGGAGCCAATCTGCTGACTGGATCCTATAGCAAAAGGGGTCTTCTGCATGCCTGGAGCTAAGATCAGCAACGGCACTGAAAGGATTCCTGATCTCCTCCAGCCCTGCGACTACTCCCCCATGGTCCTTGTCCATGTGGTACAAATGATGCAGCTTGGAGCAGTCCAGACCTGCACCATGAAAGACTTCCATGAGCTGGGGGCCAGGCTTAGGAAGTCAGGGGCACAGGTGGTATTCTCATCCATCCTTCTAGTTGGCAGCAGCCGGTGGTGCCAGGATGCACCAAGGGCCCTTCCCCTTAGGGCCTTGACTAGGTGGGGGGCTGCTCACCCAGCCCCTTCTCCGGGCTTGCCCGCCCCAAATGTCTTTCGCCTCTGGGACCCAAGGGCCCAATGACTCATGGTCCCAAAGGTGGCAGTGATCAGGGTGCAGCTCAATGGTATCTCCTCTGCTGGAGCACCTCTCCAGGCCTCTCCCGCATTGCTGGGCTCCTCCCCACCCTGTGCCCCACTCCAGGCACCGAGGGCTCAGCTCCTCTCAGCTGCTGCACCACTGCAGCTGGCTCCTGGACCTCAGATTACAGCACTACCATTTCCCCATGCCCTGGCTCGGCACCGAGGGCTCTCTTAGCACAAGCCGGGCCCTTCAGGCTCCAGCCGGCTGTCCTCATGCTAGCTGGTTAACCAAGCAGCCTCCACTGCTCCCTGGCTCCTATGACACAGGCCCGTGCACCAGCCTGCACACCATGGGATCTGGCCATTTGCCAGGCAATGGGGCCTCAGCTGCCTTACTGCAGCCCCAAGGCCTTTGCCCTGAGCACTGCCCCAAGTGCTGTGCGGCCTGCTGGCTATGCCAGGGTTGCAGGCTCAAGCCACCACTTGGGGCTCCCAAAGCCTAGGCTCTATGCACCAAACCATATCCTGTGAGGGGCCCAAGCAGTCTCACACCACTCCCAGGGCCAGATCTCTGTGCACTGACCCTGTGCGCCATCAACGGCCTAAGCAATCTCACATCCCCCGCCAAGCTGGTCTTCCGGTAGCAGCCTCAGGAGCCTTGGGCCTATTGCCTGCAGAGGCAGAGCTCCCCAGCTTCTCCTGGCCCCCGAGAAGGGGGCCCCCTAGGGGGTGGCGCAGAGTTGGGTGGAGCAGCGGCACCACGTCTAACCACTTGCTAACCACCACCCCGACTGCCAATGCCGCCGATGGCATTGGTAGCTTATTCGGGTCCCGAGCCCATGGGATCGGAGCGGGGGCGGAGCCCCGGATGGGCTGATTTGCCCTGGGCCCTGCACTCTGCTTGGGTCTGCTCTTTCTGGGGGGCATGGGTCTGCCCCACCTCCCAGGAGTGCATGCCACAGGGGGGAGTCGGCCACGTCCTCCCATCCCCTGAATGACCCACCCGTGGTCCTATCCCACTCTCTGCTGGGGCCCTGCAGCGGCCGCTCCTTGCAGCCTCGGGCCCCGAACCCCAAGCCCTCGGGCTGCCTGGCTGGGCAGCCGCCCCAGCCCTGCCCAGCTCTGTCCCTCCCTATGGGAGCCCCAATCCTGCCCCCACCACCCTGCGGGAGCTGCTCTCCAGGCTGCCTGGGGGCCATGTGCATGTACAAGTTATAAAGTGCCATAACTCCAATCCTTCAAGGGAATTTAAAAGGCACCTTTTGCAGAAAAGCCTACTGCATACGAAAAACGGGCAGTGGGACTGAAAAAGATTAAAACATTTAAGTATGGATATGCAAAACAAGCCCTATCAATATGGGTTTGGATTCAGCCCAAATCACGGACAGTGATTCGATTTGTTGATTCGGATCACCATCTCCGATTGGATTCGGCCAAATCAGAATCCAAAGATTCAATGCTGATTCGGAGAATAGGCAGTTCAGACATAGACACAGCTTTAAATGTTTTTTCTACGTGCCTTGAGGTAGCAGGGGCTCGTGATCGCTGTGACGCTGGGGTGGATGGAGTGTCCCACAGGAGTGCATGGCCCCCCACTGCTCTGTGGCAAACCCAGAAGTGGACCCTAAGTACTTCCAGTCCTCTGCCAGGTTGGCTGAGGAGCGCACTGGGGATTCCCCCCCACCCCCGGCTCAGCGACCGGGCACAGTAAGTCCCTGTGTGCCCCCCTAGACCCAGGAGACACCAGTTGCTGAGCCAGGTGGGTGCAGGGCCCCAGCACACTCCCCAGAGGACCCAGAAGGGGAGCAGAAGTGCTTCTGGTCCTCTTCTGAGTGTGTGTGCCGAGCGCGCTGGGGAGCCCCCATGCGCCCCAGCATCACAGCAATCATGAGCCCCGGCTACTGAGAGGTACGTAAGAACAAATTTTAAGCTGTGTCTATGTCCAGATTGCCAAATCTTTCTGAATCCCTCTGAGATGATCCAGAGGATTCCGATTCGATTCGGAGACATTAAAGGGTCCTGTGATTCAATTCAGACTCAGAGATTCAGCCACTCAATTGGGCCGAATCTCCGCTGAATCGAATCGGGAACTGAAGCTTCGCAGAGCCCTATTAAGTAGTCTGTCTGCTTCACCAGTTGCCAGACAACTGATGTTCTCAGTATGTTGAAAGCAAAGAAGAAATTCCCAGCGATGACACAGAAGTGGTTTCAGGTAGTAACACCCAAACTTTGCTGTCCTTTTTTTCCCAAGATGCCTAAAACACTGCAGCCGTATAGTCTTTAGCAGGCCCTGTCCTAGGCAGAGGGAGGACAGCGGGAAGCCTGGCCCGGAGACCACGCTGCCCACGAAGGTGCCCACCTTTCACCTTGGCCTCAGCCCTGCTGGGCAGGCTCCGGCAGCCGCCCCTTGGCACTTTTACATGTGCTCCGGGGGTGGGGGTGACGCGTGTGTGTCAGCATCCCCGTGCATAAAAATGGTGATGGCAGCACTTGAACTAAATCTCATTCAACGAACTTTAGTTCAAGAGCTCCCGCCACCATTTTGAAGCATCGGGACACAGATTCATGGCTAAATTGAGTAGCTATTTTTGACCTTGCATGAGAGACTTTATGAATGCACCATGGAAACATTTAATGTGTCTTTTTATTAATGCTTTTGGATACAGTCATGTTTATAATCATTTATGGGGAGCCTCTAAATGTATGCTTGTCCAGGGCCCCGATAAATCTTAATCCACCTCTGCCTTGCTTTCTCTTCCCGGTTTTGAGCACAGAAAGAGAAATCATCCTGGGAACCCTGCCCGCCGTGGCAGGTCTCGCTGCAATAATCGTTTACTGCTGTATGAAGAGGAGGAAAGGTAAAGTGGGGAGCTGCCGCTGGGCTTCAGGGTCACAAAGGAGGTGACGGGTCAGAGAGGGTGGAGGGCAGTACAGACGCCTGGGGGTGGAGAGGCTTGAGCTCAGACTGGACGTATGTCCCACGCCATCCCAGGCTGACCCCTGTCCTGTGTGTTGCTCTGACTCTAGGTTGGGCGGTCCCCTACTCTGTCTCTGAGGTGCAGATACCAGAACAGTGCCTGCTGGGCCAGGAGGTGACCCTGTGCTGCTCCATGGAGGGGACATTCCCCAAACATGTGGCTGTGACATGGGAAAGGATCCGCAGCAAGTACAGGACGGTGCCTGAGAGCGCTGGGGACCAAGAGATCCCCGAGCACCAGCCGATATTACCCGCCCTCCCCCAGAGCTGGAGAGAGACAGAGGAGAGAGCTGGGACCTGCCTCCCGTCCTCCCTGACCTTCACCCCCACGCTGCAGGACGATGGGGCGGGGGTCCAGTGCACCTTCCTCCATGGTGTAAAAAGGATCAGAGAGGAGCGGGTGTCCCCAGAGATCCGGGTGTGGGGTGAGTGCCCAGAGACCCTGCTACCACCTCCACGTGTGGTCAGAGCCTGCTGCTGTCAGGGGGGATGGAGATGCAGATGGACCAGCTTTTCGGGTGAGCAGGCCTCACCCATTCCTCCCTGCACCACCCCAGGCACAGCCAGCTCCCTGGGGGGCCCAACTATCCATCACCCCCAAGCAGGATCCCAGCTGTCCCTCACACTAACACCCCCACTGTCCCCCCAGCCCGGCCGCAGGTGTCTGAGATCCAGGTGTTGCCGGAGTGGGACCCCCGCGACTAGGTGCCATTTGCTGTCCAGCTCCACAACTTCTACCCCAGGGAGGTGTCCCCTATCCCGTGGGGCTGGGGGGAAGACCCCGCGCAGATAGACAAGAACGTGGATGATCCTGACCCCAGACCAGCTCCCCCAGCTCTGATCCCGTCTCACAGTTGGAGCCCCCACATCCTGAGAAGCAGGCTACAGCCCTGCGCCTGCACGCCCCCATGTCCCAGCAGTTGTGTGCTGCCTGCGGCCCTACCCAGCTCATGGGAGAGCTCAGAGGCTCTGGGTCTACCAGGTGAATAGACACAAAGTCCCAGACGGCACTTTAAGCCTTGTTCTTGTTTTCTAGGTCATGTTGAGGCTGACAGAGCCCGAAGGAGGTGAGGAGGTGGCTGAGAACAGAGACAGCATTGTCAGCGTGAAGAAATCCTTCTCATTCTCTGTTCCTGGGTCTGAGATCTCCCACCCTCCTTAATGTTTCCAACCAGGGAACCTGGGGAACCGGTTTGGTGATGCTGGTCACTCCACCAGGGGTGATGACCACTTTTAAAAGGATTGGTTGCCATCAGCAGGGTTCAAATAATACCTGGTTCTGGGTGGATCCAGATGTTGAGACCAAAACATTACTTAAGGTTAGCAGGTGCCTGAGGCTGTTGTCTGTATGAATTAGTCAGTATGCTTGAAGATTAGCTATAAAGGTAGAGATAAGTAAATATGATGCATATCAAACGGGCCACTGAACTCTAATAAAAGGCTCATGGTATCCTGTATTGCTTAAGGTGTTTTCTCTGGAATCCCTTTGTTTTCCTCTTCTCCCATGATACCCCTCTCTGACCAGTTGATCAGCACAGACAGGCTGACACCCTCATATGCCAGGAACCAGTTCATTAAGGTAACAAGGAACTGCAGTCAGACACAAGCACACGGGTCAAGGGAAGACCTCTGCATCCGGCTGGGTGTCCGGCTGACACCCTCAGGGGCCAGCGTTCAGTTCATTAGGGCACGTCTGAGCCAGACTGGGTCAATCGGCCTGTACAAGCTGATCCCCGTATGTGTCTCAACCTCAGCACGTCGCAATCTTTTGCCCTAACTGTCCTAGCAGTGGTCACCTATTGATGAGTGGATCTCACAGTATTTCTGGGCTTCACCGGGATCTTTGGCTTCGGTAAAAGAAGCGTTGCTGCAGAGCGAGTGGGAAGGGGAAGTAGAGTAGGACAAATACACCCAGTTACCACCAGTTTGACTATCAAAGTTATTTATTGCTAAGTATATGAAATGTCTGATGGTACTAGTAGTAATAGCCATGCACGGGATAAAACAAAACCAATTACAATACTACCCTGGTTGAGTACTTGAGGAAACCTAGCTCAAGCTTAACTAACAATATTTAGGTTCGGAAATCTATGCCAAGAGAGAAAAAGAGGAAGAGAGAGAACGAGAGCTGGGATCTCCCCAGTCCATGCGCTCAGGGTGTTTGCTGACAGGTAAAGTTCTTCGCAGGATCATTGAAGGGTAAAGAGACAGCGGAAAGAGAGGATCTGTTTCTCCCAGCTTCTGGAGAATGACAGTGGATGGGGTCAGAGAGATATTGTCTCTTGAAGCACCCTGTTTGCTGCTTTTACAGCTTTCTTTATACCCTCAGTTCAGCTTCTTCAAAGCATTCTTTCAATTGTGCCAATAATTGTCATTTCTGTTGACAAGGGGTTATCTGGTTTGGAACATCTCAAGAAACTGATGAACAACCAGGGAAAACATAAGTTTTGAAGGAGTAACCAGACACCTAGGAGCCAGCTTGAAATGATTATGGATAGCAGCTATACTGGAAGGGATACCACATTGTTTCTTCTCAGCTGGCCTAGCTATGCTTGCAGCATCAGGGTTTTGTATTTCACCTGTTGTGAAGAAGCCTCAGTTTAGCATGAATTCCAGATCTTACTTAAAAGCGGGGGTTGGGGAGGGGGGAATAGAAAAAGTCATTTTGAGTCCAGCAAGCTGCATGCCAGGCCTCCCTCAGGAGCACACAGCTGACAGGTAACAAGTGAGGATGCTGACTTTGCTGATCCACTGTTGCCCAATCAGGAGGAGATGGACAGAAGGCCTCCCCACCTTGGGTAGGATCAGAAAGGTTTCCAAACAGCAGGAAAGGGAGAACCCGTCCAGAAACTGGAGTTTGGGGTCCCCTCTGCACAACTCAGGGTGGATTCGGATTCAGTCATTCTACCCAAATTGGGAAGCAAGGGTCTCTTTAATTGTGGGGAATCTGGTCCCTTCAGGGCCAACTTCCCAAACCTGAGCAACCCCAGTACGCCCATCAACCGAGCAACAGCCGTGCACAAAGAGGAGGGAATCCCAAGCCACTCTGAGGGGCAGACCTGTATCTTCAGGACGATGAACCCAGAGGAGGTGACAGCCCCACACAAGGAGGAGGTTGAAGTACGTGGGACAACTGTCATGGGGGGAAGTGGACGCAGGGGCCCATGTGGCATTATTAATGCCAACCTTGTTTAACCCTTGGATCTCGTCCCTGGAAGACCCTTATCATGGTAGGGGTGGGACACCAACCAATCAAGGTACAGGTAGCCCCTCTCTCCACCAAGTGGAGGGGCTGGAGAATGCGTCTGGAGATAGGAGTGATGGAGGATGCTCCACCCCGATTTGGTGGGGAGAGATATTACGGACCCGAGCATATGAGAGCAAGGTTGGAAGATATTATAAAACCCATCTACATTAATGCAGTGACACACAGCCAGAGCAAGAAGGTGCAGACCGTAGGTAGGAAAGCCTCCCAGACCCATGAAATCCAGTTGACTTTAGGAGTAAGGGGACAAGAGAAGAGAACCCCCCAACTTTGGCAGCCAGTCAGCTGCTGAGGTAACCCGTGCTAAGAGAGAGGCCTGGTCAGTCAGTGGCAGAGAAAGCTGAGGCTCATGGGAAGGAGGAGGGAGGTACCGGAGCTCCCCAGTGATTGCATAGCTGGGCAGGAGGAGCTTATGCTGGAGGTTTTACTGGATCCCACCTTGGAGGAACTCCAACAGATGTCCCAGGAGTGAAAAACAGAGTTCACCCCGGATAAGAGAGAACAGGTAGTCTGGGATAAGGGACTCCTCTATAGGCTATGGGTGCCTAGGAATCATGCCATGCCCTGGGAGCTCTATCACCAGCTCGTGGTGCCACATAAATTCAGGTGGCAGCTGCTTGTCAAGGCTCACAATCTACCCTGTGCTGGTCACCTGGGCATGGACTGGACTCGCCAGCAGCTGTTGGCAAACTTTTATTGGCCAGGGTAGCCCAGAACATGCTGGATTATTGCAGATCTTGTGAGATGTGCCAGCGGACAGGCAAGAATGGGGATAAGAGAAAAGCTGTCCTGCAGCCCCTCCCTATCATGGATCAGGTATTCCCAATAGTGGGGATAGACCCTGTGGGCCCTCTGAGGCATAAGACTTGGAGAGGGAAGCAATGTATTGCAACTCTTCTGGATTGCATGACACACGTACCCAGAGGCAATTGCCTGAGCCTCCAGAGAGGCCCCATGGTTGCTAATGACCTAAAGAAGATCTTTTTTCCATTTGGGTTTCCCCTCTGAGATCTTGACTCACAGGGGTGGGACTTTTCTGGGTGACATGATGGAGTGTCTGTGGAAGTGCTGTGGGGTTAAACACCTCAAGACACAACCTTTCCCCCACAGACCAATGGGCTAGTAGAGAGGTTCAATGAAACCCCAAAAGGTATACTGAAGGACTATCTGGACTCTCACCTCAACGACTGGAATGAGAGGCTCCCACATCTGCTCTCTGCCTGCAGGGAGGTACCCCTGGAGTCTACCAGGTCCTCGACCTATGAGTTGATGTTCAGGAGGTGAGTTAGGTGCCTTCTCGATCATGTGAAAGAGGAGCGGGAGGGAAGATCTTCTCCCCCAAGTATCAGCGGTAGAGTATGTGCTAGGCTTTCACCAGAAGCTGGTTGACATGATGAGGGTGGTGTGAGACTCCCTGGCCCAGGCCCAGGAGAAGCAGAGTGTCTGGTATGACAAGGGGGCTCACTCCCATACCTTTGAACAGGGGGATAAGGTTATGGTTTTCATAGAGTCATAGATTTATAGGTGTTAGGGTTGGGAGGGACCTCAGTAGACCATCGAGTCCACCCCCCTGCATAGGCAGAAAAGTGTCCTGGGTTCAGATGACCCCAGCCAGATGCCCATCTAACCTCCTCTTGAAGACCCCCAGGGTAGGGGAGAGCACCACCTCCCTTGGGAGCCCGTTCCAGACCTTGGCCACTCGAACTGTGAAGAAGTTTCTCCTAATGTCCAGTCTAAATCTGCTCTCAGCTAGCTTATGGCCATTTTTTCTTGCAAACCCCAGGGGCGCCTTGGTGAGTAGAGCTTCACCAATTCCCTTCTGCACCCCCATGATGAATTTATAGGCAGCCACAAGGTCACCTCTCAACCTTCTCTTGTGGAGGCTGAAGAGGTCCAGGTGCCCTAGTGTCTCCTCATAGGGCTTGGCCTGCAAGCCCTTAACCATACAAGTCATTCTTTTTTGTACCCTCTCCAGGTTATCCACATCCCTCTTAAAGTGCGGCACTCAAAACTGGACGCAGTACTCCAACTGTGGTCTGACCAGCGCCCAATAGAGGGGAAGTATCACCTCCTTGGTTCTGTTCGTCATGCATCTGCTGATGCACGATAAAGGGTCATTAGCTCTGCTGATGACTTCGTCACACTGATGACTCATGCTCATCTTGGAGTCCACTAGGACCCTGAGATCCATTTCTGCTCCTGTCTTAGCCACCTGCGGAGAGTTCGGGATTGAGAGTATGGTCAGGGGTAGAAAGGTAAGAAAGGTTTATTGACTTAATAAAAACACAACTACGCGTAGTAACAAAACAAACAACAGCAGACAAAAGCAATTCACATCGGCAACTTATCAGCAGTCCCCTCTGATGCCTGATACACAGCAAGCTTCTCTTTCTACAAAGTTCAGCGAAGTCAGGCGTCTCCGAACAGCGCTGTCCAAAGGGTACCAGGAAGGACCCTGGAATGCAGTCCTTGAGCTCCTCGAGGTACGGGCTTAATGATCTAGGCAAAGCTAACTAATCTTTTTTACAGATCTGTATCTTCCTTCTGAATGGTTTCTAGATATTCCAGCCAATTTAAAGCTTTTGAATGGTTCTGATAACGTACAACCACTCAGATTATTTTTACTTCAACTGTTCTTAGACTGACCAATAGCAGTACAAGCCTTGCATTCTTTTGATAAGGTAATTTTAACTATGCCATAGGGCCTTACTAGTTCAAGGCTTTGCTAAATTTACTAGGCCTTACTTTATACAAGGCCTCACTACATCTTAAACTTTAATTAGGCTTTTAGCAACAACATATATTTTAATATCTAAACAAATACAGAAAAACACTTGGTCTAATCTTCATAGAGCCTTCAGCAAGCACCTTTATTACACGGGCATACTTTGCAGCTGTCACACTCTACTCCTTGCTTGCTGAAGCACTATGATGGCTACAATTGAGATGCTAAAGCTACATGCGCTACATCGGGAAATGGGGAGGGATTTATAAATTTAACTTGCATAGCATGAACAGATTTACAACAACAATGGTTAAAACACCATTTAGCTGTTGCCACAAGGGCAATGCAAAATATTATGATGCTTAAGATGGTTAGTCACGTAGCTGAAGTGGCACTCGATGACATACGAATAGTACAGATTACATCATACTATTTACAAGGTTTGGGCACATTGACAGCTAGACTGATGATTTGCTCACTCTCTCAAGCGAGGAGAGCTAACTGAGTGCCTTGCTGAGCCTTTGCCTCAAGGCTTTGCAGCTTATTTTTCACTTCATTCTAGTTTTTTCTCTATGGCATGTCTACATCTGATACCCATGAAGTAGGTATCGTAAGGTTGAGAGGTATAGTCTCAAAGGAAATTTCTGGCCATTTTAGGGCAATAATTGCAGTAGAGCAACGGCTCTACTTTTAGCACCTAAGCAACACAAATTGCATAAAGTCCAGGTGGTACTACTTTCATGCAGCAAACAACTTGGTCCTTCCTAACAAACATGTTGCCCTATTGTTACATATGACACATGAGGTAACTCGTATATGCAGGTCATGTTAGGTGGGCTGAGAGGCCAGCCTCTCCATAGGGTCTCTAATCTAATCAAGGTGCTAATTTGAACTAAGGGGCACTATGCTACATACTGAGGGCCATTGGGGGTAACTATTTCCCATATGGGGCAATGCAGATTCTAGTCTCAAAGGCATCTTTCTCCTAGCCCTGTGTTTAGCAAATAAGCAGTGGTCTGTGTTTCCATCTTTTACCCTCTGCACTAGGAATGAACATTTTCCTTTATCACAGCCTTCTCAAGTGGTAATCTAGGTACTTTGATAGGGGTATCTTTTTTTTTTTAATATTGCAGGCATCTCATAATTTTCTAAGCCAGGGGGCTATTCTCTATTTTTAATGTTGTTTATTACCTGGGGAAAATGCATATTCAATGATAACTGAACTTGCGCACAAGTAGTATTCCAAGTTTGATTTTTGTCTGCTTTAAAAGCAGTGCCCATTATGACTTGGGCAAGATGGGCTGTCTCTAATCTTACATCAGTTAGGAATTTGTCAGTGTGCTCTAACTTTTTTTCTTCAAGTATGCCGCTCCTAGTGAGCAGCCCTACTGGCTGTTGGAGATTGGCTACTCCTTCAGTGTTTTTCTGGGATTTATCCAAGTTCCATACATTCACAGCTGAGTTAAGTCTGTCTCAAAGATAACCTGGAGTATCTCTTTGTCTGTGGGACTTAAGTGCACTTATTTACTGGAAAATGACTGGTTATTCCCATCTAAGCAACCCTTCAGCTACCCGAGCTCCTGCT
>NW_005843233.1:249932-256250 GCF_000455745.1 Alligator sinensis
GAACAGTTTGGAAAAGTAGCTTGAACATACTATTGTTCTGGTCTGAACGACACTCAGGCAGTGAACAACAAAGCATTTAGGAGGGTTGGGATTTTAATTTGTGACCTCTACCAGGGTGTGGAGTTATAAACAGGCTGTGTCGGGGCCTCCCATGGGGGAACAGCCAGAGATAGTAGTGAACATCCTGTTTTCTCACAGATCACATTTATCCTTCCTTCTTGGGGAGCTTGTAACTATGCTTTACCTCTCAGAGAGCGAAAGAGCTCCCACTGTCACTCATGGGGATGATGGTGTATTGGGTTAATGAAATGGCATTGCCCTGGCAGAATCATAGCACTGATTTGCTTCAGGAACCCCACTGGTATAAAAGGATGAGGATAAGTGGTGGAGACTTGCGGATACAGCTTCCTTCTGGTTATATTAAAGTGGGTACTATTCTACCACACTTCTGTATAGGTATGATTCACAAACCATGTAATAACTCTGTTCTAACCTGTAATGCGCCCTCCCCCCACACCTGATGGGCTTTACACCATTGCTGAAGAGTGTTGTCAGCCATAGGAATGGGAGGGGGCAGATTCTGTCATAAATGCAGTGGCTCAAGAGGCTGAACAGATGAAGAATGCACTACTGGGGACACAAACTCAGGGATGTTGAGCTCAATGGGGTTCCCCTCAGGAAGTATGTAACAACAAACTCTCAAACGGGCAGAGCTACAACAATCACTTCCCCTCCCACAGTTAGCCATTCCAGCCTTCAGGTAGGGAATGAACCCAAGATAATAACTGGTGCCACAGGTGCACTGACAGTTACCACCTTGCCAGTCAACTATCCTGTTTCTTCTACTCAGAGACCAGCACTTCACTTGCTCCAGGGTGGCAGGTTTCTTCCAGTATGGATCCTGCAGCTGGACCACATGAAGGCTATCTGAACATGTTTCCGGGGGATGCTCTTTAGGGTCAGGCCACTCCTTGAGGTGTTCAGGAGCAAGTTCATTAATATTTGGATAATAAGAAGGATAATAGACATGCCCTATCCAGGACACACAACAAGGCATTAATAAAAAGAGTACGTTCATAACAGTCTACTACTTCATGATGCCAGTCAATTCGGACCGGTCACAGAGCAGGACTTGTCTTCAGTGGCAGGCTCAATTAGAAATGGCTATGGCTGCACTTGTGAACAGATCTAATCTGTGGGAACAAGACAACAAGGAGCTTGGCTCCCGTTAGGTGAATCTGACTTAAATACCCACTATGTGTTATGCATTCCTTTGGCTAATAGTGTCCCCTCTCATTTATTTCTTTGAGGATGCTTCACTACTACCCAATCTCCTGCCTGGAGCTTTCTCAGGTCACTGCCTCTAGGTCGCTCTATTGCTGGCTCGCAGGGACCACCCAATCCAAAGGCTTGTTGCATGGAGCTACCTCCTGGATGGGGTCAGTTATTGGCCCAATTGATAGCTCAATCCAGGTGCAAGTCCTAGTCTTTAAGAGCTGGGCCAGCAGCTACCTGCAAATTGCATTTGAGGATGTCATTGGCTCACTTTACCAGTCCGTTAGACTATGGATGGTTTGGGATGTGATATGTCCATAACATGCTATGTTTCATGGTCCAGTCATACACAAGATGATTGTGGAAGTGAGGGCCATTATCGTTCTGTAGTTCTATAGGTGGTGGATACACAGCTAGCAGTTTCCGGTGCTGCACAAGTGTCCTGGACTGTAGTTCTTACTGAGGCGCGGGTGAACTTAATTTCTGTGGCAACTTCTACAGCTACAAACATGTAGCTTTGCAACATATCTTTGATACTAATAGATTCTATCCATGCAGGCTTATAACACTGGTTTCTTTCTGTCAAGTCTGGTAGTGATGGGATGGCAGCCATCAAGGGGTCAGTATTAGCATTCAAAGCTCGAAAGTCAATAGTCAACTGCCACCCTGTATTTGGCTTGCGCACTGGCCACAATGGATTGTTATATGGAGAGTGGGTTCGAACAGCAGTCTCATCTTTTAGCTGCTGGCCTACACCAACCTACACTGAATAGGTTGGGTGGCCTCGGGGGGGAGTTTGATACTGGGGTCTGTGTACTCCTTTCATGGGAGGCAGGGTTAGTGGGATCATGCTACATTGAGTTACAGCTGTTATAGCTGTTTCTTCTGGTTCTCGGTAAAGCACTGCGCACTCAAACTGCTAATTCTCTTGTTCAAGGGCAAACCTCTGTCTTCTTAGTACATTAAGTCCCAGTAAGCTTGGTCCCCCTTTAAGTATTACTGCGGCCACTGTTAACTTAAACTATTAGGTAACATGAAGGTTGCTCAGACTAGATGTCCTGGTCGTCTGGTGCCTCCGACTCTAATTATTTGATAAGGGGTTCCTTTCTCCCCTTTCTAATCTGTGGAATTTAAAATGCAAATCTGAGCACCCATGTCTAATAGCATATCAATTGACTTTTCACTTTTACTTAACTGAATCTGTACAGGTATCCGAATTAAGGGGCCAATATTAACTTTAGATACCAGTCCCCGGCGTGCTACTGCCCCCATTGTGGCTCCTTTCTTTGGGGGTTGGGCCGGCTGGACTCCCTAGGCCACATGATCAGGCAGGGTAAAGGCTGGCAGCCCCGCAGGTGCCTGAGAAAATGTTGACAGTTCTGCCCTCAGGGCAGAGAATCCCTTCGGTGATTCTGCTGGTGGTGCTGACGGCTCTGCTTTTGAGCTTCCCTTTTTGGTACAGTGTTTAGCCCTTAGCCCTCTCAAGACATTGGAGGGCAGTCTATTGATTTGTACTTCATTGAAACAGGCAGCTAACAAGTCTTTCCACATTTTTGCTTGTGGAGTCTTGGGCCGGCCTTTCCTGGCTTTTCTTAACAATTCTGGGAATCAGGGGGTTTATCTTTCACTGAGGCCACTGCCATGGCCTTGGCAGTTTTCATCAGCTTGATAAGCCTTGGCTTCTGCAAAATGGGTAAAAGCTAAACTAATCGCCGGATCGCATCTCTTACCAGGTGATTCACCGCCTTTGGCTCCAAGGCCAACAAAGCTAAGGTGCGCTCTGTTGGTGCTTTTCGGCAAAACCTCCTCCACAATGGTGCTGTCATGACTTCTGCATCTGGCGTGTGAGTCTAAACCGCTGCATGAATGATTTCAATTAGTGATAAGAGATACAAGGGGCAGACAGCCTCCTCTAAATTGGCCCATGCCCAAGAGGCAGGGTTAAGCTCTTCTTCTATATTACCATAACTAGCTGCAGTGGCTTGGTGCGCAGAAGAAAACAAAGTAACATTTTCATTACTTCCTGCAAACTGATTTAACTGGAGCTCAGGGTGCAGAACTATTTTTGCCGCTTTGGCTCTGTTCACTAAAATTGCAAATGCTTTTTCACTATACATTTGAACTAGCCAGTTTATTACTGGCTCTCCTGGCTTGGACTTCTGCTGCTTTCGAATATTTTTAATCTCTGCACAGGTAAAGGAATTCAGCTCTGTTCGGGGATTCTCTCCTTGCGGCCTTGAATGAGTTATCCCTATGGGAAAAATTTGGCTGAGTTTCTCCCTCGGGGCGGGGAAGACCTGGCTAGGTTCCTCCCTCTGGGCAGGAACCTACAGGGGTGTTTCAGCACCAGGCTCATCATAAATCTCCTCCTCTCCATCAATCTTATCCCTTTGATCTTCCCAGAGCTTAACTTTTGGTTTATCTCTCTACAGACACTTGTGGGAGGATCGCTTCATAGACTGTGCTAACTGCACTTTCTTCTGGAGGGGAGTAGCCACACGCGGGATCATAATTTTTCTTTTCTTCTGTTTTAATGTTTTCAAGCAGCTCTGCATAGCTCTCACAGCCTTGCACACCACGCTGTTGGAATTTCTCATGTCTTTTAACTCCTTACACAGCCAGGTGACTACAGACACTTGTGGGAGGATCGCTTCATAGACTGTGCTAACTGCACTTTCTTCTGGAGGGGAGTAGCCACACGCGGGATCATAATTTTTCTTTTCTTCTGTTTTAATGTTTTCAAGCAGCTCTGCATAGCTCTCACAGCCTTGCACACCACGCTGTTGGAATTTCTCATGTCTTTTAACTCCTTACACAGCCAGGTGACCTCTTAACGGAGCTGGGCATTCTCTTCGGCCCCTAACCGCAGGCATGTTGCCAGCAGCCATGACAGGCACCCCTTCCTGGGTTTACCCCGGACAGCTACAGCAAACCTAGCCCAAAGATTGAGTACAGTTCCCGGGTCACTCCAGGCAGGTCTCAACCTATCCTTATCCCACCCAGGATTCTCCATCCCTGTCACTTCCTTAAGCAAAGCCACTAACGGGGCCCATGCATCTCCTTCCATTCTGTTCTTTCTCTCCAGACCAGAGCCTCTCAATCCTGGTCTTGATGCCAATTTATGTCCCAGCCGCCTGCGGAGGGTTCAGGATTGAGAGCGCGGTCAAGGGTAGAAAGGTAAGAAAGATTTATCGACTTAACAAAAACACAACTACACGTAGTAACAAAACAAACAACGACAGACAAAAGCAATTTGTGCCGGCAACTTATCGGCAGTCCCCTCTGATGCCTGATACACAGCAAGCTTCTCTTTCCACAAAGTTCAGTGAAGTCAGGCGTCCCTGAACAGTGCTGTCTGAAGAGTACTGGGAAGGACCCTGGAATGCAGTCCTTGGGCTCCTCGAGGTCCACGGGCCCACTGATCCAGACAACAGCTAACTAATCCTTTTCACAGAGCTGTATCTTCTTTCTGAATGGTTTCCAGATATTTCAGCCAATTTAAAGCTTCTGAATGATACTGATAACGTACAACCACTCAGATTCCTTTTACTTCAACTGTCCTTAGACTGACCAATTAGCAGTACAAGCCTTGCATTCCTTTGATAAGGTAATTTTAACTACGCCACAGGGCCTTACTATTTCAAGGCTTTGCTAAATTTACTAGGCCTTACTTAATACATCTTAAACTTTAATTAGGCTTTTAGACAACAACATATAGCTTAATATCTAAACAAATACAGAAAAACACTTGGTCTAAGCTTCATAGAGCCTTCGGCAAGCTCCTTTATCACACAGGCATAGTTTTCAACTGTCACAGCTCCCATGCTGCTGAGCAGGTCATTCCCTAGGCTGTAGGTGTTCTGGACATTTTTCCTCCCTAGGTGCAGCACTTTGCATTTCTCCTTGTTGAACTGCATTCTGTTGTTTTCTGCCCACTTGTCCAACCTGTCCAGGTCTGCTTGCAGCTGTTCCCTGCCCTCCAGCGTGTCCACTTCTCCCCCCAGTTTTGTGTCATCTGCAAACTTGGCCATGGTCCATTTCACCCCCCCGTCCAAGTCACTGATGAAGACATTGAAGAGTATCGGTCCTAGGACCGAGCCCTGCGGGACCTCACTGCCCACACCCTTCCAGGTCGATACCGACCCATCCACCACCACTCTCTGGGTGTGACCCTCCAGCCAATTCGCCACCCACCGGACTGTGTAGTCATCCAAGTCACAGCCTCTTAACTTGTTCACCAGTATGGGGTGGGATACCGTATCGAAGGCCTTCCTGAAGTCTAAGTATACGACACCCACCCCTCCTCCTGTGTCCAGGCGTTTCGTAACCTAGACATAAAAAGAGACTAGATTAGTCAGGCATGATCTACCTGCTACGAACCCATGCTACTAACCCGTGCTACGAACCCATGCTGGTTTCCCCTCAGCATAATTTGTCCTGCCGGGCTCTAGCAAATGTGAGCCTTGATAATTTTTTTAAAGATTTTGCCGAGAATGGGGTTGAGACTGACTGGCCTATAGTTGTCCGGGTCCTCCTTCCTCCCCTTCTTGAAAATGGGGACCACATTGGCTCTTTTCCAGTCCTCCGGGACTTGGCCCGTGCGCCACGAGCATTCGAATATTCCCGCCAGTGGCTCTGCAATGATGTCGGCCAGTGCCTTCAGCACCCTCGGATGGAGCTCATCCGGGCCTGCCGACTTAAAGGCATCCAGTTCTTCCAAGTGACTCTGCACCATCTCAGGGTCTACGCATGGCAGTCTGGCCCTTGCTGATATGGGTCTTCCCTCTGTGTCTTCAGCAGAGCTATGGACAGGGCTGGAAACCACAAGCCCTGATGACAGCCTTGGGGGTGGCAGGAGTTTTCCAGCCCTGCCTGCTTCTACAAGGAGACAGTGGCCGTGGTGGGGCTGCACCCAGCTGGCTGCTTGTGCCAGGGCTGTGATTCTTGCTTATGATGGCAGAGGTCCCAGTTTTTAATCCCAGATGGCCCCTTTTCCTTTCCCTTTCCCTTCAGGGTCTGAGCTGCCTGTATCCAGCCCAGGGA
>NW_005843233.1:256260-256679 GCF_000455745.1 Alligator sinensis
CCCCGTGCGGGCTGGGGGGAGCAGGGAAAGATTCAAGCCCCTCTCTGCTGTCCACACAGACCAGACAGGGTGATCCTGGCTGGAGACAATGTGTGGTTGTGGGTCCCTGGCACTTCCTAGCCCCCGCCTGCCCCCCCAGGGGGGCTATATGTGGGCGATCTGAGGCTCTGCCAGCTGTCATATCGGGCTACAGTTCTGGTTTGGATGCCAGTGGTCCTGTGTTCAAATCCCCAGTGAATCCCTTCCCCCCATCCCTGTGGGACTTTTCAGGCTGTTGGGGGCAAACCTTCTTGCAGGCATGCCAGGCATCCTTTCCCTTACCACGTCTGCTGCTCTGCTTCCTGCCCTGTCTCTCATAGTATTGCCTCTCCCCTCCCTGATCTTCCATGTGCTACACACAGAGCCTGCCCTTGCTGCCT
>NW_005843234.1:0-13667 GCF_000455745.1 Alligator sinensis
ACTCTTTCCTTCCCCTCCCCTTTCACCACACCAGACTTACCAGTCCACACAGCTATATCTGAAATCAGATCGGTATCAGCCAATATGCATCCTTAAAAATCGTCTATCAGTATTGGCCAAAAAAATTTTCTATCAGTGCACCCCTACTTATTATACGGGAAAAATATTTATAAATATAACAGAGGACCTTCCCTTATCTTAGTATCATGATGCTATTCTTAAACTTGAGGCAAATATTAAAGAGAGACTCTAGGATCATCTAGTATAAATTGACATACTTTTTAGATGTTAATGGAGCTACCCAGTTTTACACTACGTAACAATTCATCCCTAGAACAAAGAATTATCTTGTTATGGGTAAGCCTGTTCCAGGAAAATAAAAAGATAGAGGCAAACTTCTTTTAATCCAGAATTTCACATAAAAGTCAAGGCCCCTGTGATGGTCTAATTTTCATTCAGTGTTGGGGGCCTAAAGTAACACAAAGAGATTTGTTGGGGTACAGCATGATTTGTAGTGGTACGGATGTATAGAATTCATCAACATGTTATTGAAACCAACTCATTGTTAATCCACCCATAACAATATTAACATAGAAATTAAGATCAAGTAATTTTAATAGGAGGAACTGGAATGGCAAAGATTGCTTCATCTTTTCAGGATTTCTACCTGGATTTGCTGATTCCAGTACACGTGTATTCTTGCAAAGAACTTTTGTTTTCAGAAAAATTCAACAATTCAAATATACTGTTCAGGATTTGAATAGTCTCCTGTTGTTTTTCAATATTAAAACTAATACTCTCTTTATTTTGAACATTTTATGCCATATTACAGAGATTCTTTTATCCTATCTAGGTATTTCCATGCATATAAAACAATTATTGGCTTTGAAAGCCACTGGACAAACATATCAAGCTAAGTAAGATATTGCAGCTCCATTCAGGATAGCACTTAAGCACATTACTTACAGGCAACAAGCCTGTTGAGACAATAGATCAGTAGCTCCATATGCTTAAGGCTAGCTACATGCTTAACTACCTTAAGCATAATTATTGGACATTTCTGTGAGTTACAAGTGGTATCAATCATGTTAACAATTTTAATTATTTTATCCAACAATACCCCAATCTGAAAAAAAACAACAACCTAATGTTAAAGAAATAGTGGATGCAGACACAAGTGCAGTTCTCAGCTATAACTCAGAACAATTTTTGCAAAGCATTCTGTGTTATATTACCCCAAAACAACCAGAAGTTCACTCTTCATTTTGGGGCGGGGGGGGGTGGGTCTAGCTGTGGGCTGGGAGTCTGCAGCCAGGTTCCCATAGCAATGGCCACAGCTCTTTGCCAGTGCTTGCTGTTTTCAGAATGGTAGAGGGAAAGGCAGCAGAAGGATCTCATTCTTGGGGCTCCCCAATTGGTGCTGAAGAGTAGGGTGGGTGAATTGGAGCCCCCCACCTTGGTGGGGGGGGGTGCTGATATATACCTGTCCCACCCTCTAGGGGGGTATGAAAAACCCCAGAATGAATTATCTGTTCTCCCTTTCCCCCTCTCATTCTGAAATCAGCAACAGGCTGGGAGCTTGGCAGGCACATTTTGTAACTTCTTTATCTGATACCGCATGCAATAAGGGGTCAGATTTTCACCCAATCAACCATTTTTAAAGCTGTCTGCAGCCATGCACTTGTGTTTGCTTACACCTAGAAACTGCTTTCTGTGGCCAGATCAGGCAAAAATTGTCACTTCTGTCTGTACCTAGTATGGAATCATAAGCTACAAATTTATTCATAGATTCATAGATTGTTAGGGGCTGGAAAGGATCTTGTAGGTCATTGGGTCCAGTCCCCCTGCACTAGGACGGAAAAGACAACTGGGGTCAAGTGGCCCCAGCAAGGTGACTGTCCAGTCTGCTTGTGAGGATTTCCAGGGCAGGTGATTGCATCACCACTGGAGGGAGCTTATTCTACAGTCTGGACACCCTGACTGTGGACGAGTTTTTCCTGGAATTGAGCCTGAAGCACCCTTCCAGGAGTTCATATCCATTGCTCCTGGTCTTCCCCAGGAGTGCCATGATGAGCAGCTGTTCACTGAGTTCTTGATGTACTCCCCTAATGTAAGCCACTACCAAGTCCCTTCTCAGCCTTCTCTTCTGTAGGCTGAAGATGCCCAAGCCCCTCAAGCCTCTCCTCGTATGGCTTGTCTTGCAAGTCCCTGATCATATGAGGGGCTCTTCTCTGGATCCTCTCAAGTTTTTCTATGTCCTTGTTGAAGTGTGGTGCTCAGAACTGGTTGCAGTACTCCAGCTTCAGTCTCAGCAGTGAGGAGTACAGTGGGAGCATCACTTCCTTAGTTCTACCTGAGATGCCAGAGATTAGCCAGAATAATATCTGTATCTGTACATAGGAGTGCACAAATCTTTTTTTTTTTTAAATAGACTGGCAGAAGGTAAGACAGAATATTATCTTAGGGCACGTACACACTTACTAACTTTCTGACAGTGACGCTGACTTAACTATCAGAGCATACACATGTATGTGGAGCAGAATCAACTTAAATGCAGTGCAAGATAATGCACCTCCAGAGAGATGTATATACGTGTGTGTTATATTTGTATGTAATTTTGGATAATTAATATTTTAAAATATTTTTTAAAGAATTTTTGTTTAAAATTCTGAAAATCGTTTTTTTGCCTCTTGAAACTGCTTTTACACACTCCCAAAAAATTAAAACAGGATGACATATCCTGTTAGGTTGCATCAGACTGTCATTTCACAGCTCAACATATTTCATAGTACAGTATGCTTGACAGTTTGATCTGATGTGTCACATTTCACTCTAGGGTTACAGATATTAAAAATAATAACAATAATTAGTTTGGAAACTACAGTTATGGGAACCATAATTTTCACAGTAATTATAAAGATCTGACTGTCCACAGCTACTGTGTTGTGACAAATGTGCTTCTTTTTTCTGCTTTTAGCAGTCAGAAATGGATTAGGTTTATATTTGGATTGTCTTCAAGAAATATGCTTTGTACTTTATTTTAAATTTTCAAAAAGAAAATTTCCAGAGACAACAAAATGATCCAACACTTGTTTTTATAGAGAAACTCCACTGTGTGGAAATATTCATTCTTATAAACTATAAGCTATATTTAAGTTGTCAAAATGCTCATCTCCATAATCAATGCCTAAACTACACTTCCAGCCAATAACACCTATTGACTTATTATATCATTTTCTTTTCCTTACTTTTGCCAGTCATTCCAGTGTTGACTCATGGCTTAAGATATTTCTCCTATATCTCTCTTTTAGCCCCGGCTTCAAAGCTATTTATGGTATAGCCTTACAGTCTTATTCTACCATAGCCTTAGGAGAAGTACTCTTTCTCATTTGCAGTAGCCAGTTGGATCTTATGGTGATTGCTTTCTTCATTTTCATGACTATGGGTGAGTACACTGCTGTATTTGTTGCTTTAAATTGCCGACGGCTCAAATTAAGACCGAGACCTTAAAAAGGGGGATAAGTCAACATGCCGTATTTATTGATTACATGAAACAGGTACATAAGCTTGGACACACCAGTCATACACAGACATACAGACAAAACCACTCCAGTAAGATGTTATAATTACCAGCAGATGTTACTCAATATTAGTACTAGATGGCCAAGTCCAGGTTTATTGAGGATATGAGCAGGGGTATACAGGCATGCATGCCTGTGCTCCATGATGTTGCAGAGAGTGGATTCCCCATCTTGGCTTGTCTGCATCTCACTTTTATAGGGATTTCAAGTCTTTGTTCAGCATTGGGATTTTTCCATACTGTTTTTAATTAAAGGTTGTTTCTTCTGGTTATCTCCGCTGAGGTCATCCCAGTGCAGCTGGTTATCTTCCCTCATCTCCACCTTGAAGCATTGTAGTTGGTATCTCTGCCTTGAAGTATTGTGTAGTTCAAATGGTAGGATGTGCAAAATTCCTTCTTCTTTGCACCTGATTACAGCCGAGTTCTTCAGACATCCATTAATTAGCTTAATTAGTTTACTGTCTGGTAATGTATACATTGGCACCTTGTTGTTTACACAATCAATTAAATCTTCTTCTGTTTTCATGCAAATAATTACCATTCTTTCACCATTCACCCTCTCAAACAGACACTCATGTACACAGGGCATACAAAGTTTATCTACTTATGTCAAGGAGGGAACAAGCACAAAATGGAGTTTTAGTTGTTCATACAATCATAGAGGTTGATCAATTCAATACTATTATCATTTAAGCATAACTAATATGCAGAAATTCATAGTGCATATTGACTCATTGGTTTCAAACACATTCTTGTACATATTTTTAGTAAGCATGTTAGGCCAAAATGTTTACACTCAAGGCATAGATGAGCTATTTCTGGGACTTGAAGAAGTTGTATCATCAGTCTCCATTTTTTGGAGGATATTTTATCACTGTGCTCAATAACCTTCTTTTCTTGGTCCTTTTTGGTTAGCTGATATTTCCCATTTCCAACTCAACATTTTGAAAAACACCTAAGTGAATCAGGAGGTGGGTGGGGTGGGGAGGGAGCTACAACATCCTTCTTTTCTTGGTCCTTTTTGGTTAGCTGATATTTCCCATTTCCAACTCAACATTTTGAAAAACACCTAAGTGAATCAGGAGGTGGGTGGGGTGGGGAGGGAGCTACAAGAAAGGACTTTAGGTTTCTAAAATGGGAATTAAGGGGATTTTGGATCCCTATATTCAAACTTGAAGTTCTCATATTTTCTGCTCAGCTGCTGTCTCAGATGGAAGTGCCCAACTTCTGTGCCCATATCAGCTTTTTTCCAGCTTTTTTCTGTGCATACCCAAAAGGCGCTTGTCTTGATAGGGCTTAGTAATTTAGTACCCCACTTGCAACTAAATTTGGCTGACGTACAGAAACTAGGTTCTCCTTTGCCTGAATATCCTCAACAACAAAGTCCCATAGGTGTACTTAAAACACAAATAATGAACCCCAACAGTGCCAGGTTTGCCAGAATATGAAGTAGATCTCTGGAAAGCAGGTGATCTTCCTCATATTAAAGCATATAGCTTAGTAAGACCTTAGTAGCTAACGTATTCCCTTAGAAAGTAGTAGTTCAGAATCCAACTGTTTTTCTATTTAGGGTACCCTAGCCACCAGGATATTCTGGGTGAAGACTCTCCTCACCTTGCTGTTTGAGGCTGTGCTACCATGCAGAAAAAAAAAAAAGGGTCAAAAAGAGATTACAAGACAGGCCTCTTTTTTGTAGTGATTTGTTAAGGGCATTTACCTATGTAAGAGATAATGTTCCTACTGGGCATTGTTCCAGCGACTCTTTCTGTACTTCGCTCAGTGATTATAAGATATTCTAGGCTAGGGCACTGTCAGTATCTTCTGTAAACAGTATCCCACGCTTCATGGAAAGATTTATATTAATTAGCTGTATCAATAATAATTAGGTAAGAAAGAAAGTGTGAAAGAGAGCAAGGCATACCAAAATCCTTTATTGCAGGCTGGTGAGAGTTCCCTCATCACAGATGGAAGAAGATAAATTTGTGCCTTGGTCTTCCACAGACTGCATGAGAGCTCTAAATACAAGCTGTTTGGTGAAAGGATAATAGTCTAGGACAGCAGCAGAGCCTCGTCCTCCTGGCTTTGTTTTCCAAGAAAAGGTTATATTAGTTACCTCACTGCTGAAGAGGATGAGATGAGATGAAACTTCCAAGGAGAAATAGGCCCCTAACTCTCTTAGATAACAAACCTTCTGTGGCACTTCGTACCATCTGATTTAGCATGCTGCCTTTTCTGAATCCCATTTTTAGGCACCTAAACTCTTCAGCTCAGAGCTTTGGGTTCCTTTAGGCAGGAAAGTGTCTGCAATGTATAACAATACTAAGAGTTGCCATTTTAATTCCTTTAAAGTCAAGATACTTTTTAAAATCACAGTAGAAGTCTGGGCCTCCATCTGGTCCTACATCTTATTTGAAATTGAGACTTTGGTTCATAACCCTGATCCTTCATTTAATTTTCAAGTATGAGCAGAGAGAAAAAAACAAACAAACAAGCAAGCATTCAGCCAGTTCTCTTGATTTTACTTTCTTCTTGTTTGTTGTTTTTAGTATCAACATGTGGGGTTGCCCAACTCTGACACTATAGACCAAAATTTCCCTGAGTCTAATTAGCAGGGATCCTGGTTTTCTCTGGTTAAAAAAGTAACCCTAAATCCACGTTTTCATGATCAAAATGAAACATCACATACATACATAACACACACACACACACACACACACACACACATATATACACATAACAATACACACACACACACATATATACGCATATATACACATAAATACACACACACATATATAAATACACACATACATATATACACATATAAATATACACACACACACGTAAATGCATACATACATGCATCTATATGGTGTTTCATTTAAATCATGGAAAATGTGGATTGGGGTTACTTTTCTTGAACCAAAAATTGGGGAAGATTTTAAAAATCAGAGAAAACCAGGATCCTTGCTAATTAGATACACTATACAGTAGCATAACTAAGACTGGGTGAGAGGGGCACCTACTCCAGGCACCAAGTTGGGGCAGCAATGGAATTGCCCCCCATCCTGATGGAGTTTGTACCCTGGCAGCAAAAGCAACCCCACAGATGCTCAATGCTGGGAACTCTAAAACAGTTCCAGGCTGCTGCTGCAGCTTTAAGAGCAACTGCTGGGGTGGGCAAAGCACACAGTGGTAGCAGCAGCAGCTCATCCAGGGACTGTTTAGGAGTTCTCAGCATGGGCATGACTGTTTTGAACCCCTTTGCACTCAGAACCATATATGCCCCTGCTACCAGAACTGCACCCCACCACACACTGTAAGAATCCATGTATGCCTCCCTGGAATCATGTGTCCCTCTTACTCTCTCCCACAGGGTTTGCCCAGGGTGCAAACTCTGCTCATTACTCCTCTGATTAGATAGGGCACTGCATGTATCTGGCAGTCCCTAGAAATGGTGCAACTTGCTGAGGCAGAAAATGAAGAGGAATGCTGCATCCATATAAAATTAGATGTGGAGTTTTAGTAGGCAGAATGTAATTAGCCATGCTGGAATGAATACCATACTTTAAAAATAATAATACCACTGTGGCAGGGAGTTGGGTATGAGGAGGGGAGCCCTACAAAGCCTCAAGATAAACAAGCTTGCACAGTAGGTTACCATAGGGATTAACAGCCCCAGTACTCCCTGGTTAAGGAGGGACACCTGGGTTGACTGATTAGAAGCCTCCCCAGGGCTGATAAAAAAGATACTGGAAGGAAGGGAAAGGGGTGGATTAGGAGAGTCCCTCCTGCAGGAAGGAAGCTGCTAAGCAGCTAGCTGAGAAAGGCTTAAGAGTTCCTGAGCTGGGCAGACAGGAAAAGGCCTGAAAATATCCTTGCCTTACAGGGACAGTGTACTTTAACTGTCCCAGACAAAAGGGAAACATCTTTTCTTTGGTTAGAGGGCAGAAAGGGCCTGATTTTTATTTACTTCCCGGAGGATCTGGGAAAGAAAAAAGGGGACCTGGGCTCCTGTGGGGACTAACTAAAAAGGGATGAAGAGGAGGCCCCCACAGGAGCCCAGGTGGGCTCAGCATTAAATTAGGAAAACAACTGAAAATTAAAGAATATGGAACAGAATTACTGTCCAATAGCAAACTGGGACAGGGCCCATCTAGAGAGGCAGGGCACAGCAGGTCCCACTGATGGAGACCAGAACTCTACATGGTGTTCACAGGCTGGGAGAGACTGCTGAGCCCCAAGGTAACACCTTCATGAGCCATGAGCACTTCCCTTCTCAAATGATCATCTCATCTGAATGAAAACCACGTGGCAGGCACTAGAATGGAGGCAGGTTTTGCCCAAGATGAGGTCTAGGGTGGGAAGACAAGGCGAGGACACTGCCATCTTGTGACAGCAACTCTCTTCCAACAAGGTGAATACCACACCTGTTTTCTGAAATTATTAGACATCCAGTTATAGAACTTCAGAAACTTGAATCCTGTTGAACTGTCACATGCACGTATTTCTTAAATAATTCCTTTTTTCTGCATATTTTTTACATAACTAGGGGTGTATCTGCACCAGATGCTTTACTATGCAGTAGACTAATTTACTGCACAGTAAAGTACCACCTTCTACATGTGCACACCATTTACTGTGCAATAAAATAGTCTACTGCACAGTTAGCTATTACCTGTAAACACAAGTAGTAAACTAATTACACAGTAGATACTGCACAAGTAGCACATGTGTAGATGCTGACCAGGAATAAGTTTGCTCCTGGTCAGTCCCAACACTGGGGGGGCCACAGGGGACAGGGAACTTCCCCAGTCCTGGTGCTGCTCAGCTCCTGGCTCCCCACAGGAGCTGAGAGATGAGCAGCTCCAGGACAAGGCAGATTTCTGCTTCCCCATGCAGCTGAGGACTAGCCAGGAGCTGTCCCATTTCTGGGGTAGCTCCCAGCCAGCCCTAGGCTACTTGAGGATTTCTCACCCAGCCAGGGGCTGGCTGGGATCTGCTTCAGAAGCTGAACAGCTCCTGGCCAGCCCCAGGCTGCATAAGGAAACCTCACTGGGCCAGAGGCTTGTCCTCTCATGCACAGGGCTGTGAGAGCTCTGCAGCAGCAGCTGTATCCCAGCCCCCTGCACATCAGGACTCCTCCTGACATGCATGAGGCACAGAGACAGCTGCTGCTGCTGCAGCCAGCAGAGCTCTTTTGGCCCTGTGTGCATGGGGACCAGCCCCATGCTCCCTGAGAGCCTCCTCCATCCCTCCCAGTGCTCCCCTTTGCTGCTGCTGATGGCCAGAGCAGAGTAGAAGGATCTTTTCCCTGGTTGTGCCATTGGGAACAGATTTGCTTTCAAGGAGCATGTGATGACACACTCCCAAAGAATGCTTACTGTACAGTATTTCACTGCATAGTAAGCCTTTATAGTACTAATAGCATGTGTATACACACCCTAGGAGTGGGTGAAACCTTTGGTGCTGATTTAGAAGGGGTGCAAAAAGAGCAACTCTCTCAGAAATGTGTTCTCTCTGTGCCATGTTAAGGAAACTTGCACTGACACTGCAGCTTCAGCAGCCCTGAGTAAGGAGATAAGCAGTTGACACCCTTCCTTGTGCTCTTTTCCAGTGCTTGGCACTCCTCCTCACCTGCCCAGGGCCTCCAAGTACTTAGCTTTGCCTCAACTTGAATTTGCTCTGGGTATCTTCCTGACAGTGTATCCCAGTTCATCTTTCTACAAATATCTGAGTTGCTAAAATCTGAATCTAACCAGCAGCCATTGAGAGTGATAACTATAAGAACTTGTATATCATGTAGTAAAAGATTAAACAGTATATTCATCATTCCCAGTTGCCTGTAGCAGAGGCACAGGTTGTTCTGACTGGTTATTCATTGGGATAGGTACTAGGTCTTCACAATGAACTTTAATCCTAAATTAAGATGTTACTATCTATACTATCCTTAACATACAGGTTGAGATGTTACCACTACCACCTCAATAAACTAGTTCTGATAAAATATTACTTATCACCTTTGCTCTTTCTCTTATTATTACATCTGTTGCCTGAAATAATGAGAGAGGCCATTTAATGATTAAGGATAGAAAACCTATTCCACATGTGTTTTATAGGGACAATCTGAAAATATACAGCCAGACTAAAGTTAATGAGATTAATTCACTGATTAAAAATGTAGAAATTGTTTTGAAAACTATAGCAATGGGATGATGGAAGTGGATAATGAGGCTAATAGAAGAAATTACTAGGACTGGATAAGTGTGTTTTGTTTTGTTTTGTTTTTGTTTTTTTTTAAGTTGTTTAGAAGGAAATAATAAAGTATGTAATAAAGAAATGAAAGAAGACTAATGTAAGCATATTCTGGATAATTAGTAAATCACAGAAAAACAAAGCTCAATATCCCCAGAATATTGTTAAGACAATAAACATATATGATACTGCATATATATTATTCCACTGTAGTAGTAAATGGTATGAAGCTTGGTCTAAGAAGTGAGCACTGTATAAAAATGGTGTTACTCTAAAGAGTGTTAGCTACTACTGCAACACAGTTAGAGTAAACTGACACAATGAGTACAACCAGATTAGCTTTATTCACGGGCAGCCTGGCTGATCAATCTGATTGACAGGAGTGATGGATGCAAGAGTACACAAATCTTAATCATGAATATTTTATACATCCTGTCAACACCCCCCCCCCCCAATGTGGGGGTGTCTATGCATCTACATCACTGATAAGGTGTGTATGCTCTTGTTGAAGAGTCAGTGTTATGCTCGATCCATTTATGTTGTTTTTATCACTGTATGAATGGTGTTATACTGTCTATACATATCTTTGTTTTTGGACATGCATACTTGGAAAAGAAAGTAGGCAAAACTGCTAAGCATCTCTTGCCATTACTACAGCAAGGACACTTCCAGACAGAAGGCAACTGAGTGGGAGAGGGTACCCAGGCTCAGTTGACTAGCCCCAACTTTGGAACAGACATACAATGGCAAAGGGGCCTTAAATAAAATGGCCTAAAATAAAATAAAATAAAATCACCTGTCCCAGGTGAATCACATGTCTGGAGCAGAAGCAGAGGGTCAGGTAACTCGGGTAGATTCATAAGCCCAGGCAGGGTTCAAATTACACTCTGACTTTTGGTGGGGTCTGCAGCGGTGGTAGCTAGAAGCTGAAAGGAGCCACTTCCTCTGCCTGAGCTGCTTAGAAAGACATGAGGCAGGCCAGGGGCTCTTTTCTCTTATGGAGGGAGCTCTCATCTCTTATGGGGAGGGGGCTGAGCCCCCCAAGCTTCCCTGTATTTTGAGCCCAGGGTTGATCCAGAGAGAGCTGTCTGGCCATAGGAGTTGCAGAAGGCAGAGCTCCAAGGAAGAGATAATGTGAGCTGCTCACAGAGAGAGGATTCTAGGCTGCAGGGGAATTGGAAGAAACTCTGCACCATGAGCAGCAACAGATAAGTGCCTCTGGCCTTTGTGGTAGTGCTGCCATAGAATGAGATTAACCCCAGGAAGGGAACCTTTTGTTTTGGGAGTGGAAACCCATGTTTTTGGTTTGCATTTAAACCACAGGACTAGGTCTGGCTGTAAGGGAAGAACTGAAGGCCACAGGGGTGTGGGAAAGGCATACAGCACAGAGCACTTCTGAAACCTGGTAGACTGTGTGAGGGCAGAATCCCAAAACATTTCAGAAGGAGGACTGCTGCTTGTCGGAAAAGTGGATACCCGGCAGCAAAGACTGTGATGCCAGGCAGTAGAAACTGGAGTGCAAGCTCAGAGCCTATGAGGGGCAAGATCAGCAGCCGGAGGGGGGACGGGGGGCAGAACCCACAAGGGAAAACACAGGATCTAGCGCCCAAGAGCCTAGTGTTCTGGTACAGTGGACCTCAGCCCAGACAAGGACCTACCAACCCCAAATCCCCTTCTGCCTCCTAAGGGCAGCCTCCCTATGGAATTCTAACATCAAGGCATGGCAGAAAAGATAACAGCATGAGCAAACTGTGAGAGGCCAGAGGGGGTAACAAGATAGGGTCCTGCTTTCATCCAATGGGAGGACACCTTGCTGCTCTAAAACCAGTGTGTTACACATTGGCTCCCAAGATATTGCCTACTTGTAATGGAAAAAACAAAACAAAAACAAACAAACAAAATGTCTCCACGAGGCTTTCCTGATGTAACCCTTCCAAGCCTGCCCAAAAAGACTAACAAAGGTGATAAATATGACTCAAATATAGGCAAATTATGTTCAAAGGTGGGATGGAGGAAAGGGGCTGAGATCAGTTAAGAGCATCAGACTAGAAGCTTCTAATAATAAAATAAGGAAATAATAAAACATGATATGAGAGACAGAAGACAGACCAAATAAATCTTGGATCAACTTCCAAAAATGAATAATATTCATGCTCAGTAGGAGCAATTCAGCCAACATCAACAAGACACTAAGTAGAATACATTGTTATATCAATGTAATATACCAATACAGTAGTAAGAATGGATGGAAATGTCACACAAAGACTGAGGAAGATCACAATTTGTCAGCTGTGGATACAGAAAGAACCTGAGAACTAAATTATAACAACAGGAACAGGCTATTCACGTGCAATGCTTTAAGGCAAGGATCAAAGGTGAAGAAGGCATAATTCCAGAATGTGAGCAGACCTCCTATTATATTGCATAGTATGGGCAGAAATGCACTTGGCACTCAATAACAAGAACAACTAGTTACAGAGAAGTATTATATCAATAAGCCAGACAGAATTATAGATAAAAACATAAAAGGTATTGCTTTATTTACGTGCATACCATACACACCTCGCGTCCCCTCCCCCCAAAAGTAAAAAAAAAAAAAAAAAATTGGGGTGCATGTGTTGGAAAGGAAAGGTGATTTTTCTGCCCAGAGTAAAAGTATGGAGATGCTGTAAGATGCCTATTTCTTGTCCTCTTCACTCCAGCAGCTGCATGAAGGGGAGGCAAATCTGGGGAGGGTGGGGGGGAGGCACAGTAATGCAGTTGTACCCCATGTTTATTCCTGCTCCATGAAAACTTTAAAGCCACCTACAAGACAATGGCACAATAGCAGTGACATTTCTCTTAAGGAAGCACTGAAGGAGTCAATTGACTCCATGGCATATTATTATTTACCTGATTCCTGTTAATTCCTGTTCACTCCATGGGTGTTAGTGACCCTCTCTTCATTTTAATGGTTGTAATGCTCTACTAATCAAGCTATCCTTTCTTCTGCAATTTTGCTGTCTGTTAGGTATGCTTGGTATTTCATCTCCTATTTCACATCCCCACAGAATGTTTAATCTCTTTTAAAATGACCCAACTTCAATTTCAGAAACATATATGACAGTTATTAAAATGGAAGGGAAACAGCATTTCATTATAGACTTTTGATTTCCATAAAATGGGACTAGTAATTGAAAATGCAAGAAAAGATTGGGGAAAAAAGTATCATGAAGCACCTGAGTAATGGAAGAACATCTGGGGAATTAAAATTGTAAGCATATTGTCAATTATTAATAGTATGTTAGGATTTCATGTTGTGCATAAATTGGAAATTGACTGTGTTATAAAATCTTAAGTCAATTAGGAAACAACATTAATGGAAGCTTCTAAAATACTGAGGAAAGTAATAATCTTCTAAATTCACTGAGGCTTTGATCTAAGATTGACTCATGTTGGCCACTGTGTTTTCTCACAAAAACCCAGATGGAGAAATGGAAAAGATATATATTAATAATGATAGTTATTATAAATTATTAAGGGTGAGCAACCTAATGTAGATGGAAAAAAAAAAACGTACAAACTTGATGAGTTTTATGTAATATCTTTCAGGAAATGCTAGGCCTTCTTCCTCCTCCTTCATCCCCTCTGATACTTCAGTCAGACTTCATTGTGCTCTAAAAATCGAAACCTCTCCTCCAGCCTCAGGTCCTCATGAATCTTCTTCTTCCACTTACCTTGTTATAAGCCCACCATCCCTGCTGAGCACTCTTTTAGCCACTAACTGCTGCTGAATGACAATATAGATTTTCTTTTTGAAGGGAGCACAGCAAACACAGACTATAGCATTCCT